>NC_056728.1:1639827688-1640120188 GCF_019279795.1 Protopterus annectens | reverse complement strand
AAGGTTAGATTACTGTCTATGTGTCCCCCCCAAGTCATTTACTACAGGGTCAGCTCTTAGGGGTGAGTTGTCAATATGATAGTTACCAGGGGTGGATAACTTCCTGTTATGAATACTCTCCCAAATCTTCTACACAAAATCATCTTCTGCTTTCCTGCACATGTGCCTGAATCCTTGTAGTCTGGTCTCTTTGACCTTTTCTGTAATTGGTGTTACAGTACTTTGGTTTCTGCTCTAATATCATCATTTGTTCATGTATCCCAAACTGTGCATCCTGCCACCTATCTCAGGTACTTCATCTTCATAACTACTAACTTCCTGAACTGCTCTGTCTTCACTGCTCAGGTTTTTGTGTCATAAAGAAGCACATGCCACAGCACTGCTTTGTACAACTTAGCTTTCAGCCTCTTTGGTATTTGTTTGTCACACATTCTACCCCTGAAATCTGTTCAAGTTGGCTGCAGCAACTCTGATTATAGTTTTGACCTCCTAATTCAGATTTCCCTTCTTCTCATCCACCCCTCCCAGATACCTGCATTGACTACATGTATAGACGTTGGGACTGCAGACATATTTGCTGACCTATTCAGATCCAAAAAAAAATGAAAGTTCTAAGGCATGAAGAGAAGAAGTCTAACATGACATATTTGTTTAGTTTAGCAGAAGTATTTTGGAACAAAGTGGGAAAAGAAATCAGAGCAGAAGTAAAAAAAAAAAAAAAAAAAACAGAGAGCAGCTGACACAAAATAAAAAATATCAAGACAAAAATCAGATGAGAAGGACAAAAAAAAATGGAAATTCCAAAAAGATAGTGGCAAGTTTAGAAATTTTTTGGAAATATGTCATGCTGATCAAGATTTGATGCAAAAATGGCTAAGGAGAGGTGAAGTGGAACCAAAAGATGAAACATTAATAAAGGCTGCCCAAGACAGTGGATTACATACATGTTTGTTTATAAAGTCCATAGAACAGGTGGGAGAAACAGACAAAAATATGTTCTGTAAAACAGAACTAGAAACAGCTGCATATAATTGTTTGGTGTAAGGCACTCATGGCTGTGGGTATGTACACTGAAAGACACAATAAATGCAATAAGACTGTTGCATTGGGGATTGTGAAAATACTACAATGTAGAAGTAGTCAAGAAGCTTTGGAACCAAGAACCTCAAAGAATTATAGAAAATAATTAACTTTATATTACACAAGGTCACCTGTTACCAGCAATTTGAAAAATAGATTCAAGAAAACCAGACATAGTAGGTCAAGAGAAAACAGACAAACATAGCATTGATTGCTGAATTTGCTACACCAGTGATTACAGTGTCTTTTATACAGAGCGACAGAAAATACTACGATTTGCAAGCAGAAATGAAAGCAATGAAGAAGAAAGATACCCAGACAGTTCTAATAGTAGTAGGAGTGAAATGACTAATAAAAAAGAATCAGACTTAAATATGCTAACAATAAATATAACCTCCATATGAATTGCACAAGGAGGCAATTCCAGGCATATTGTGGGTTCTGAGAAGAGCACTCTTGACTAATGACAGAAACTTAAACGATAATAATTTCATGAACATATACCCTGACATAGGAATGGTGTCCATTTGCATCAAAGTATTAGAAACCCAAAACACTTGAAAAAATTAAACTGGGAGATTCCTATAAATTTAACATGACAAAAAAAGAACACAGTGATGTAAGATATTAAGTGAAAATTGGGTACTGATTGCTGATAAAAAAATAGATGTTAACAACAAGTAGACTTATATCTGACAAAAAAAAAAAAAACATTCCTATGACAGTAACAAGGCCGAAATATGCATATCCACAGATAGTAGGGTTTGACTTTATTGGCCTGAAATTGTCCAGTAAAATGACGAAACAAGTCATGGACATTCAGAATTGCCAATTAGCTGAAACACCTGATGTTCATAAGGATCATTTGCATATATCCCATGGGCCTCTGTACAAGAGGTTTGGGAGGTCACTCAGTGGAAGTTCTAGCTTTGCTGCAGTTTTCATTTTGTTTTTACATTGCTAGGATAGTAGGAAGTAAATCTTTGGATATGGGAAATAATAGCTGGAAGTTAATAATGAAAAATATATAGAACTGGAATGGGAAATTAGAAAGATGAGAACTAAATAATCAAGTGAAGATGTGGGGGTCTATGTTGTAATATCAAACTCATACGTTCGAAATGTGAAAATAGCGAAGCCACGGAACACAGATTTTTTTCCCAGGGAAAAAAATCAGTGGGCCGTTTTCACGGCTTTGCTATTTCCTCCACTGTGGTGTGATCTCAGAGTTTGTATATTTAAGTAGGGGGGTGTGGTGGGCACAGCCCCCCACATTGGGGGGTGTGGGGGCGAATCCCCCCACATTAGTATAAGTTTAAAGTGTACGTGTTTTTTTTTGGTTTTGTACCGCAACAGCGAATTTTTTTCCCTGGGAAAAAAATTGCTGTTCTGTGTTTTCGTACTTTTTGAATTTCTAACTTCCTGGTTCGATATTACATCGTTTGAACTCTTGTGAGTTTGATGATGTAATATAGACCCAAGATGGGATACAACGTTCTTATTATAATTTAATGGAAGATTGTCATATAAAACTGTTTGCTACAGTTTTCAATGAATTATAGACTTATGGAGTAATGCCCAAGTTAAGAGAAAAATATCATGTGCCACCACTAATGTTAATCTGGAAAGAAAGGAAAAAAGGGAATGTGGATTATTGGAGACTGATTTAATTAATAAATTGTGAGTATAAAATACTGGCATACATGCTTCATTCAGCAAAGACTGAAAAAACAACTGAAGGACAAATTACCTAAGAATATAGGGTTTAGTGGGTAATGCAGGTGTATCTAGAAAAATAATTTATGTGATAAGTGTATTATAAAGAAGAATATGAACTAATGTGCAGAATAGAAATTGAAAAGGCATATGATTTTCTTTGACATGAACAGTAATTAAGCACCCTAATAGTTTTGAGCTTTGAGATGATGCTAATACAGTGGATTAATAATGTTTACACAAATTATATAAAATCTATTATTAGTGGAGTGATTAGTAATTCTAGATAGCTAGATAGATAGATAGATGGAGATATATGGATAGATATACAGAAAAGGATAAGATAATAAGACTGTCCATTAAGTACATTGTTGTTTGGTTCATATTTGTTTAAGGTCGTATAGCAGGTTAATTCAAAGATGTCAAGAACAGATTTAAAGTTCTTATGTTACTGGTGTATGCCATGGATGTTTTGATACATATACAGGAAATGCTGAATGATAATGAGTTATATTAGATATCATAAAATTAATTTTCAGTCATTACTGTTTAACATTAATTGTCAAAAACAGTGGATTAGGACTATAAGGAGATTCACAAAGACTTTCCTGTTCAAAGGATTCAATGTCAGTTTCAGAAATAATATTTGGATCAATGGATATTGATTGTGAGCCGGTTAATAGAATTCAAAAATGGAAATTATTCTCTGTGAGTTATTAAAACAAATACAACCATTAAATACAACCATTAAAGAAGTCTCTGTGTTCACCAGTGGCAGTGGTTAACACTGAAGAGCCTGCCTGTCCCTGTAGGCGTGGTTACTGCCTAGAAGCTGTAGTTTTATTGGCCATTTTGGGTCAATTCTAAACTCCTTGATCTCTCTCTCTTAAAACCCAGCTGCCTCATGGTTTTGGTGTCTTTCCAGGCTTGCTAGTTGTTGCTGAAGCACCTACCAAGGGGAGAAAATGCTGAGAGAAGAAAAGGAGCCACTTTTGTGATTTTAAGTATTTTATTCTGATTTTTTGTTAAGATTTACTGCTTTGCCGCCTACTTTTTGGCATTTTCCGGCTTGCTAAAGTTTATATCTGTATCAGAAACAGTATTTAGAACACATCTAGAGCCTGTTTACTGCATTTCCTGTGTTGCACTTAATTTAAAATTGTTTTTTTCTCTTAACACTGCATTTTACCTGACTTTGGCCTAGCACTCAAGTGTGGGGTCAGTTATTGCACTGTTGCGAATATTCTGCTACTTGTGTATCTCTGCTACCTTTAAACTAAAACAAAAAAAGAAAAAAACAAAAAAATCTTGCTTTTTTTCCCACTTTCTGAAATTTAAGAAAGTTCAGTTACAGATTTGCTGTTCTGAACTGTTTGTAACTTTCTAGAAGGCCAGTGCTTGCTTTGGCTAAAGGGAAGTCTCTGTGTTCACCAGTGGCAGTGGTTAACACTGAACAGCCTGCCTGTCCCTGTAGGAGTGGTTACTGCCGAGAAGTTGTAGTTTTATTGGTCATTTTGGGTCGATTCTAAACTCCTTGATCTCTCTCTCTTAAAACCCGGCTGCCTCATGGTTTTGGCATCTTTCCAGGCTTGCTAGTTGTTGCTGAAGCACCTACCAAGGGGAGAATATGCTGAGAGAAGAAAAGGAGCCACTTTTGTGATTTTAAGTATTTTCTTCTGATTTTTTGTTAAGATTTACTGCTTTGCCGCCTACTTTTTGGCAGTTTCCGGCTTGCTAAAGATTATATCTGTATCAGAAACAGTATTTAGAACACATGTAGAGCCTGTTTACTGCATATCCTGTCTTGCACTTAATTTAAAATTGTTTTTTTTTTCTCTTAAAACTGCATTTTACCTGACTTTGGCCTAGCACTCAAGTGTGGGCTCATTTATTGCACTTTTGTGAATATTCTGCTACTTGTGTATCTCTGCTACCTTTAAACTAAAACAAAAAAGAAAAAAAAAAATCTTGCTTTTTTCCCACTTTCTGAAATTTGAGAAAGTTCAGTTACAGATTTGCTGTTCTGAACTGTTTGTAAGTTTCTAGAAGACCAGCGCTTGCTTGGGCTAAAGGGAAGTCTCTGTGTTCACCAGTGGCAGTGGTTAACACTGAACAGCCTACCTGTCCCTGTAGGAGTGGTTACTGCCTAGAAGTTGTAGTTTTATTGGCCATTTTGGGTCATTTCTAAACTCCTTGATCTCTCTCTCTCTTAAAACCCAGCTGCTTTGTGGTTTTGACATCTTTCCAGGCTTGCTAGTTGTTGCTGAAGCACCTACCAAGGGGAGAAAACGCTGAGAGAAGAAAAGGAGCCACTTTTGTGATTTTAAGTATTTTCTTCTGATTTTTTGTTAAGATTTACTGCTTTGCCGCCTACTTTTTGGCATTTTCTGGCTTGCTAAAGTTTATATCTGTATCAGAAACAGTATTTAGAACACATCTAGAGCCTGTTTACTGCATTTCCTGTGTTGCACTTAATTTAAAATCGTTTTTTTCTCTTAAAACTGCATTTTACCTGACTTTGGCCTAGCACTCAAGTGTGGGGTCATTTATTGCACTGTTGTGAATATTCTGCTACTTGTGTATCTCTGCTACCTTTAAACGAAAACAAACAAAGAGAAAAACAAAAAAATCTTGCTCATTTCCCACTTTCTGAAATTTAAGAAAGTTCAGTTACAGATTTGCTGTTCTGAACTGTTTGTAAGTTTCTAGAAGGCCAGTGCTTGCTTGGGCTAAAGGGAAGTCTCTGTGTTCACCAGTGGCAGTGGTTAACACTGAACAGCCTACCTGTCCCTGTAGGAGTGGTTACTGCCTAGAAGTTGTAGTTTTATTGGCCATTTTGGGTCAATTCTAAACGCCTTGATCTCTCTCTCTTAAAACCCAGCTGCCTTGTGGTTTTGGCGTCTTTCCAGGCTTGCTAGTTGTTGCTGAAGCACCTGCCAAGGGGAGAAACGCTGAAAGAAGAAAAGGAGCCACTTTTGTGATTTTAAGTATTTTCTTCTGATTTTTTGTTAAGATTTACTGCTTTGCCGCCTATGTTTTGGCTTGCTAAAGTTTATATCTGTATCAGAAACAGTATTTAGAACACATCTAGAGCCTGTTTACTGCATTTCCTGTGTTGCACTTAATTTAAAATCGTTTTTTTCTCTTAACACTGCATTTTACCTGACTTTGGCCTCGCACTCAAGTGTGGGGTCATTTATTGCACTGTTGTGAATATTCTGCTACTTGTGTATCTCTACTACCTTTAAACGAAAACAAACAAAGAAAAAAACAAAAAAATCTTGCTCATTTCCCACTTTCTGACATTTAAGAAAGTTCAGTTACAGATTTGCTGTTCTGAACTGTTTGTAACTTTCTAGAAGGCCAGTGCTTGCTTGGGCTAAAGGGAAGTCTCTGTGTTCACCAGTGGCAGTGGTTAACACTGAACAACTTGCCTGTCCCTGTAGGAGTGGTTACTGCCTAGAAGCTGTAGTTTTATTGGCCATTTTGGGTCAATTCTAAACTCCTTGATCTCTCTCGCCTAAACAGGTTTAAACTATTCCAGGTTCCACAAAGTCTTCTCTTCATTTTTTCCCTTAGAACTGTTCAAACTCTCAAAGTAAGCACTCTATTGTCTTTCTAAAGCTCTGCACTTGCTCAGTTCTTATAAGGAAACACTAACTAACTAAAGCACTACACCCTCCTAGACTTCTCATAAGTACTAGGCTCCCGATTGGTCCTTCCTGATCAAGTGAAAAATCAGTTCCCTTTACTAATCTGATCAGTGAAAAAACAGTTCCCTATACTAATCTGGTATGTCCAAGGGTCAGTTTCAGGGTTACTCTCCAGTCCAGTTGGTGAATCTGGGAATTTTGAGGCAATGTTACAATTGCCTTATGTACACAGACAACCCTCTCCTCCTTCCAACAAACTCTAATACATGTGAGAGATGCAGTTACACAGCCAAACTGGAGGCAGAGCTCTCTCAACCCAAGACTGGCACAGTCAGTCAGGAGGAAAAGGTACCCACCTACACCACAAACCCAGTCTCACATAGACCTATTGCATCTGCATACCCAACACATAAACACACAAAAACATACTTGGAGGCTCTAAATAAAAATCTGCCTAAGCAGCAAAGACCTCCAAAGCAGATATCCAAGCAACAGCCACCCCTCAATGATACCCACGAATCACATATCTCACAAAGTCAGTGTGCCTCACAGTCACAACCCTTAAGGCTAAACAACACACCATATACACTCGTTATAGGGGACTCTATTGTCCGGCACACTGACGTCCCGCTCACCAGACTGAACAAGGAGAAGGTCACTGTAAGCTGCCTGTCGGGTGCTAGGATCAGCCACTTAACACAAGCATTCAAGTCACTCCAAAGCAAGTACAAATATGACTCCATCATTGTCCATGCTGGTGTGAATGACTTGAGACGTACCTCCCTGGACTACATGAAAAGAGACATAGAGGAGCTCTCTGGTCATGTAGCCCAGGCTGGTATGCCCCTGACCTTGAGTCGCATCTTGCCCTCACCAAGAATGATGCCACAGTATAAAGACAAAATGATCAGTTTCAACAATTAGCTAAAGTATTGGTGTCATTCAAAGGGGATCCAGTGTCTGTCAGCCTGAGATGACATGCTCGACAAGCCACATTGCTTCGCTAGGGACGGCTTGCACCTGTCACCCTTAGGCTTTCGTATACTGGCAAAGGCTCTTGCCATCCCCATTGTGCCTTTTTTAGGCAAGGCTCAAAGGACAAACCCACCTCCATAGACAATCCAAGGATAAAAAAACTAAAGGTAATGCTACTCAATGCCAGAAGTCTAAACCTCAAGATGCACGCACTCGAGGCTCTCCTCAGTATGGAGAAAATCGATGTCTGTGCAGTAACAGAAACCTGGTTCAAGGCTCCTGAGAGCACCCCAGCACTACCAGGTTATAATCATACCATGCTTTTCGGTCCCAAAATTCGGACCGAAGCACAAAAGGAGGGGGAGTATCTATTCATCAAAGATACCTACACCTCCAGGTTAGTGGCACTGCATGAAGCATTGGAAACCATCCATGTGCAACTAACAATGGGCAAAACTGCCTTTCAGTTTGTAGCCTGCTACAGATCACCCTCCCTTTCACAGGAACCCCACTTGGCATTCCTGAGAACACTGGAGAATATGAAGGTCTCTCCAAACACTATGTTATTGGGTGACTTCAACTACCAAAACATTGACTGGGAAAACTACTCAAGCCCAAACATCCTCGTCCAACGGTTCCTTGAATTTATAAACTCTAACGCGATGGAACAACTGGTCACCACTCCCACAAGAGGGAACGACATATTGGACCTGGTCATCACCAACATGGGGACTCTATGTTCCACACCAGATGTAAACCTCTCATTGGTAAGATCAGACCATAAACTAATTTCCCTGGACATCCATATCCCGTCCCCACCCCCAGCCAAGGAAATCACTGTAAAGAATTTCTCAAATGCTAACTTTACACTTCTCAAGACTGAGGCGGAATCCTTCAAAGTCCCTGGGCCAGAGGATAATACAGTCCAATCCACAGAATCCTTTACAATTGCATTCTATGAGCATCTGCAGGAATGCATGGATCGTGCTATCCCAAATAAAACCAAGACTCACTCCTCCAAAAACAGGAGACCTGTCTGGTGGACCCCAGCCATTAATAAGCTGTACAACAGAAGGAGGAAGCTACTACATGACAGAGCAAAATCCCAGAAAGGGAAGGCATCTCTGATCAGTATTAGCAAGAAACTACGATCCCTCATAAAATCATCAAAGGCCAGTTTCGAAAGAAAAGTTGCCCTAGACACTAAAGATAATCACAAGGCCATCTTTAGTTATGTCAGGCATATGGGTGGAAGCTCCCAGATATGCTCTGAATTGTTGCATAATGGTACAAAATATACTGAACCTACAGACATAGCCAACATCCTGGCAGACAGATTCAGTGCTAACTTCTCCCCCCCTTCTCCCTCAAAGGAGCAAATGCCTATCCCAACTGAATGTAACCTCCCTGACATCACAGATGCACAGGTGAAAGCTGCCCTCTCCAAAGCAAAAAACACAGCATCTATGGGACCGGACGGTGTCCCAGGCTGTGTCTTACACAAGCTCCAAGAAGAACTGAACCCTCACATTAAGTCACTGTTCAAACTTAGCCTTACTACAGGATATGTACCCAAAGAATGGTGTACAGCTACAGTGGTCCCACTCCACAAAGGTGGCGCCACAACGGACCCCGGGAACTATCGTCCCATAAGCCTGACTAGTCTGGTCTGTAAAGCTATGGGGCATATTATCATGGAACTCATAAGCAAAGACATTGGGAGCCTCCAGACACTGGACCCTATCCAATTCGGCTTTGTTAAGGGCATATCTTGCCTCTTAAACCTAGTTGATTTCTTTGAAGCAGTTACCAAAGCCATAGACGAGGGCAAGGTAGTCAACACAGCCTACCTGGACCTCGCAAAAGCCTTCGACACAATACCCCACTCGGGCATCATAAATAAGCTTACCAGCTTAAATATCAACCCCTATATCACAAGATGGGTTGCAAACTGGCTCAGGGATAGAACCCACATGGTCAGAATTGTAGGTGCCACATCCGAATCCAAACCAGTTACAAGTGGCATCCCACAAGACTCCGTTCTGGGACCTCTCTTATTCGGTATATACTTCTCTGAGGTTCAGGCTAACACGGGGGGACTATGGCTGACAAAGTTCGCAGATGACTGCAAACTGGGAGCCATAATCGACTCTCCAGCTGACACAAGCATCCTCCAAAAGGGTCTCACGGAGATGGATGCTTGGTGCCAGAACCACGGCCTCAAGCTAAATGCTAAAAGTGCATAGTCATCCTTTGGGAAAAACAAAGTGCCCACAAATTACCACATAGGTGGTAATCCATTAAGTATGGAAGAAGTAATTAGAGATTTGGGGACCAACATAGATAGTAATCTCTCCTTTGATAATCACATTGCCAAAGTGGTTAGAAAGACCTTCTATATCGCCCACCTTATCACGAAAGGGTTCGCATCTAGATCAAGAGAGGTCATTGTGCCCCTCTACTCATCACTCATCAGGCCCATAATTGAATACAATGCCCCTTTTGGGATGCACCTTACCCGACACCTGCAGCAACTGGAGAGACCCCAAAAGTACCTCACCAAGAGGATCATGGGCTACAAACAGATGTCCTGTACAGCTCGACTAAAGAAATTCCAGCTCTACTCAGTTGCTTACCACCTACTCAGAGGCAATCTATGCCTGACGTACAAAGCCATGTCTAACCCAGAATTAATGGACATGCTCCACCTCAAAAAATCCAAATCCCTTAGAGCTACACGCTCCAGGGACTTAAACCTCAGCACAAAAATAAATAGGACATGCTGGAGGGACAGATTCATTTCCCAGAGGCTCCCCTCACTCTGGAATAGAATACCAATTCATGATAGACATAGCCCCTCGCGGACCCTCTTCAAGCGAAATCTGGACGCGTGGATGGGAAATCGCAAATTCACCCCTGGGATCTCTTCTGTGTCCCTGCTCGACAGAGGCACAGTAAACTAATCTTAAAGAGCTACCTTCTGTGACCTACTATACAGAGGCACAGTAGGCTAATCTAATAGGGAGGTGAAAGCCAAATACATTCGGGCTAGGCTTCTAAATGCCCTAGGGCAGATAGCCTAGTATCTACCTATGAACCTATGAACCTATATTTATTCTCTCCTTAGAAAATTATGTATTAAAGTTCCGTTACGTCCAGAAAACATAAAGAACTAAGCTTATGGGTATATTTTTGGACATATGAAGAAATAGTTAAGCCCAATTAAAAGAGCCACATCACACAGGTATGTTAAGGAAGTTGGGCTGGGAATGTTACAATCTATTTTGAGTTATTGTACTATGTTTCTAAAGACATTATTGAAAGTAAAAAAATATATACTTTTTGAACCCTTCCCGAGTTTACATTATGAGGAGCTTTTAGAAATAGATGGAAGGGAGGTACTGTGATAAACTTCTGTGGATTTACAGAGATAGACATGAAAAGTTTATTTAAAAAGTAAGACTGCAGAAATTGAGAATGCATAATTTTTCTTTACAATCATACAACTGGGCTGCTGTGATATTAAAAATGATTATGAATCTGGTTGGGAGATATTACTAAGATTTAAAGATGCATTCATACATGACTATTACTCTGTAAAAATATCCTCAGGATTCACGAAGCCTCCGTGTAAGAGTTATAACTCTTACACGGAGGCTGCAGTTAAACGGAGTGATGTCAGCATGCTTTGCATATTCATGAGAGCATGCTGAATCACACCTAAGTCTAACACGGTCCGTGTAAGACAGTAGGGGGCGTGTCCGTAGGCTGAGCCCTGCAAGCGGACATGCCCCTAGAAGTGTAAAAGTGCCCAAAGTAAACACCCACAACAGAGTCCACGGAAATGTGAATAAACACAACACAACACATGCCCCCACAGACTATGAACATAAAATATATATAAATGAACATGTTATATATTTTTAAATTGTAAAGATGTTTAACCGTGAGTGCTCGTTATGCTGGCGTGCCCGTAGCACAGCTACAGTTAGCAGTCAGTGGGAAATCATATAAGAACTAAATATGCAAAATAAGCCAGGAAGCAATAGCATAGCGGTAGAGATGTTGGCTGAAGAGCAGGCATTCATGGTTCGAGCCCCACAACACCAATTTTTTTTCAAAATAAGCAGGAAACAAGTCCCTGACAAATATGTACACATAAAACCACAATTTATGTAAAATGTAATGAAATAGCCCATTTATATTGAAGACATGTGAGGTAACAAAAGAAGAAAAAATGCCAGATGTGCTCATAGCTGAGCTACAGTTTAACAGAGTGAGTGCATGTGCCCGTAGATGAGCAGTGGTTTAACTGGTGCAAAATGAGTGCCCGTAGCTGAGCAGTGGTCTAACACGCTAAATCTATGTGCCCCTAACTGAGCTGAGCGTAATATGCGTGCCGATAGCCAAATCAAGCTTAAAGCAGTGTACCCCATTTGCGCGGAGCTGCGCACCGCGCAAACAAGCTAACTGACGGGCAACGTTGAGCAAGCCGTATCAAAACTGCCTTTACACAGACACACCCCTCAGCATGTCTAGACAGTCATGAAAAATAAATAGCAGTGGCCAGGTTCGAACCCAAGATACGATACACCATAGTCAAGGTACAGAACCACTAAGCCATGACAGTAGTACCTTTAAACGCAATAATAGCTAATATATAGGAATGAATACAAACTAGAGCATGACAATGCAGGTTTACTGAAGTTGATACAATTCCAAAATGGCCAAACACAGATATGTGTGGGAAAAACGGACTATATAAGCCCCATAGGCGGGAATACACAGCATAAACGATTGTAGAACTGACCTGCAGGCAGAATGACAGGAGTAGGAGAGGGTAGTCGCTTTCGAGCACAGAGGTGGGGTGTTGAGGAGTCCAGGTACATGGTCTGGCTCCTAGTCCATAATCATGAGGCCCAACTCATGCAGGGCCAGGTCCTCTGGGGAGCATACAGGGCTGAGGCGTGGGACCGGTTGGCTCATGATCTCACCAGTGCCACAGGGATTCCAAGGACTGGTGAGCAGGTCCGTCACCACCATGCAGACCTGAAGAGAAGCAAGCAGGACCAACTGAACCTTTGGCTCCAGGAGGCCCGGCAAACACCCAACGCCCCACTACTAAGTAACATTTAATTATGTATGTAAGAAATTAAATTAGCTGATATTATGGAGATGTGTATTCCAATATTACTTCATTTATATTACAGCTGCAGGTGTCCGTTCTGCAAACCGCAGAGCCTATGGCAATAGGCTGGTGCGGTTGCGCCACCAGGCAGGTCAGTAATCCACTACCAGTAACTGTAAAGAAATATAAAAGTATGACAGTCAGCAAAAGAGTGCAGTGTAGTCAGTAAGGAATAAAATCTGCAAGTAACAGTGTGAAAGTGTATGCAAGTATTGCTTGATTACAAAAGTGTGTTTCAGCCTGTAAGTTTAACCTAAACATGAAACTGTCCGACATATATTCTGAAATAAAAATGCCCTGCCTGTAAGAAAATAGTACACAACCTGCAGCAGACTGAAAAGTATAGCTGCAGAAGATGATGAAATCACATGTGTGAAATATATCCCTGTGGAAATACTGAAACATGACAGAAGTGAGACTGCTGGAAAGGATTGTAATAACTACTGGTAAAACATGTCAATAAAGCCTAGAAGTACCATCCTGAATAGTAAAATGAAAGCAAGTGAGAGAGTGTGAGAAAGTGTCATGAATCCAGCAATACAGTAGTAATAACCCTGAATAAAGTATACTGCAGTCAAGACAGAATGAAATGCATGTGAGATTCAAAACCAAACAGCAAAATCTGTTCAAAGTGTTGCTGCATCTGGAATGTGTATCCCAAAATCTGGATATGTTGCTCTCAGTCTGCAATATGCAGATAGGATGTTTGTCTGATATACCAAATATCCACACTTGTCTACAGCTATATAAAGCAAATGTAGCAGGATGATGTAGCTGAACAAAGCTAGATATGAATGTGTATGAAGAACCATAAAATGTATATTGATGTTGCAGTAACAGTCCTATCATCAAGTTGAAATAGTTATCATATAGGAAACTGTAGTTAGAACAGTAGTGTGTATATAACTGTAGCTATTAGAAATGTACAGCATATGTATTGTTATTCAAGGTGTTAATATTACTTTCTTCACCCCACCCTATAACCACATATAACCCATTCCACGTGAAAATGGTATGTGCAATCACAATTAACACCCCTGGACGTTTGTCCTGTTGGGTCATATATATTTGCATGTCTGTTGATGCATCTGCCCTGTTCATACATCCACACCTGATGGCCTGTTGCCATCAATTAACCCTGCATGTTGTTGGACTGTGTATTTCTGTTCAAATTAGCATGTGTTATGCACGCTGTTCAATGGTGTGAATATCTGGGTGTTTGGTTAATGGGAATACTAATGCATGCTGTTACAACTAATTGTGAATGGTATTATATGTCACTAACCCAAACTGTCATGACATAATGCAAAACATAGGACGACAGGGAAGGCGGGTACCAGTGGACCCACCTCTCCCACCTCAGCTGGCGAGTGCACCTGGCACTAGTGCCGAGTCCAGACCCTCCTCCGGTGGCCCTGTGCCACCTGCGGGTGGAAGCGCTGCAGGGGATGGGGCTCGCCCCCTCTGCAAGTGTGGCCGGAGGAGAACCACCACTCACCCTCCGTAGCGTCCGGACTGTGGTGCGTAGGGAGATTCGGGACTCTGTTCTCGAGCCCCTACGCCAGCTTGAGGTACGGGTGGCACAACTAACGGGCATGCCTGTTGCCCCGCCTACACAGCCCCCAGCACAGCCCCGTCCTGGGCAGTGAAGGAACAGTGGCAACTGCCTATGGGTGGGGATATCAGTTCCACTGTTGCCATCTGTGGGCTCATGGGCTCTGGATATCCAAACCTCCATCCCCGTCAATTGCGTAACCCCCCCACACATGTCATACACCACCCCTGTATGCGTCTTGTTTGTCTTGTCTGTTTACCTACCCAACCTACCTCCCCAGCTGTACCGACTTCCTTCACCTGACATACCACTCTCACCTGAAAAAAAAAAAAAAGGGCACTCTGTACCCACAAAAAATTACGCCCATACATAGCTGCCCATTCTGCACACATGTCTACTGGACATGGAACCTATCAATTACAACTGGCTGTACAACAAGTATTATTGTTGTCCTGACACCTCTCTCAGGGGTGGAAGGTTTCAAATGTCACACCAAATTACATACATATGCACAGCTGTTGCTGATGAAGAAATGGGCAGCTATGGGCCTTACCTACATCCCTCCTGCACATCCCAAGCTTGTTTCCCTACTGTCTTACCCTCTTTGTGACCCCTTTTTCACCACTTTCCTGTCTCCCCATTTTCTTTTCTTTCAAAGAAAATAGCGCGGATGTGCGCAAGAGTAACCACGTTTAAGCGGTTGTAAGCGGGTGTGCACGGAGCTAACCGCCAGTGCACATGCGTGAGCTCTGCGCAAACCAGCGCTAACCCGGTTACAACTGCTTAAAAGTGCCTTAGTCACTTTGATTGACAGGTCCTGTACTCAGCTCAAAAGCAAAATAAAATCCCACTGTGAGTCCCGAACCCAGGACCTTGGAAACAGTAGTCTGCATGACTTACCACTAAGCCATGACTCTTATACAAGAACTTTGTGCTAAAATAAATATATCATGTAATAGTAGGAATGAATGTAAAGGGAATATAGATGTGTAGTACACAAAGCATGCCATTTAGAATTACTATCAAAACTAGTGGATTTCCATAATAGTAGTGTGTGAACAGAAACAGCCATGCTAGTTGGAAGCTAGTAGGTAATAATGTCACTATAGCACCTTGCAAGCCACACACATACTCACAGCAGGATAAGCACTGCCCATACCCCACAACCTCTTACAGGAACACATCTGGACCAAGTAATAAAATATGTGGAGCAAAGGCCCAAAACCAGGGACACATTACAAATAATGTTCAGAGAGTAACAGGGTCTGCACTTTGTGGGATGTTTGGAAGGGTATGCAGTCTGAAACTTGAATGTTTGTCACCATATTCTGACTTGAGCCCAGAGTGACTTGCCAGAAAAAGGTGTGCATGAGATATTGACCAAAATATGAGGCAGAAATGTGGACAACCTGCAAATATCTGTACACATGACGGGTCTGACACCACCATATTTGAATAGTTAAGAGCCTAGACATAGCAACAGTGAATGACTTACAGGGATGCCCCACAGACCCCATGTGAAATGTACAAACAGTAGGCAGAAAGGTGTAATTCATGCAATGGTAACTATGGAGTCCTGAAAGTATTCATCACTTGCATGGCAGAAAAAGTGTAGTAATACATATGCTCATGCTAACCCACAGTCACAACTGCAGCATACCAGACATTTTAATGGGTGTACCCCACTGATATGTACCATTCCATGAGGCACATAACAGATGAACCTGAAAGTATCTGGGGCCTGCTCAGCAGCATACTCAAATACCCTAATAGATGTCAAGGCCCACACCATGGCCAGACCACACTGCATGCTGTAACACCCTAGCAGATATAGCAAGCATTCCAAGGTGTGAATGTACATGGAAAATAGGAAAGCTACAGCAGCACACTACAGTCAAGACACCTAGCAGGCATACAAGTAGTGACTGTAAAGGCAACTATTGAAGCCTTAGCAACAAAGTGCAAGCAAAAGTGAAAGGAAAGGACACACACACACATTAACAGTAGTAGTAGTTGTAGGTGTCAGTGTACATACACAGTTAGTACAGGAAACTGGAGAAATGAATGGAGGAATGTTAATCTACAACACACCTGGAAATATAAGAGAGATACCAACCTTTACACTCACAGAACACTGTCCACAGCATAACAGCATGGTCCCTGCCCTTAAAATCTGAAAGGGCTACGCCTATCTCACATACCTTTTTATAGCACTGTTCTGAAATCACAGTGAGAATTGCAATCAGTACACAACTGGCTGCATGCAATTAGCAAATGCTGGCTAACAATTGGTGCAGAGGCCATCACATGGGCATATGCAGATACCTACAAAAGTATGCTGTACTCCCAGTCCACACATGCAATACTTTCATTGCACCCTGAGAAGGACGTGAGAGACAGACAGACAGAGAGAGAGAGAGAGACAGAGACAGAGAAAATTGCAATTAAGCAGACACAAACAAATTGTTCAGCAACAGCTACCTGAAAGCTGACAACTGGGAAGTGGAGCAGCAGGACAGAGAACCAGGCGGCAACACAAGCAGCTGTGACAAACACAGGTAATGTAAAGTAATACTGTAAAGGTCTACATACTGTGAACCCTCCATATGTGTCATTGGTCTGTATCCATATGTATATGAAGATGTGTAAAGGGCAGGGGACATACAGCAACTATCAGTGAAGGCTGTACATACATTTGTATGTGAGAGCATCTATGTGCACATATCAATGTTGGTTGATTGTAGGTTGTAGTGCCATGTACAAAGTAGGTTTCACAGTTATGCATGTTTAGCAGTATGTTAGTGTGTGTATACAGTATGGTAGACAAATATGTTGATATACCTGTCTAACATATGGATACGTATGTATGTCAACATATGTATGTGTATATATATATATATATATATGCATATATGTATACATACATAGAGAGAGAGAGATGTAGGAATACATAGACAGATGTAGATAGAATATTGTACAAACATATCTATGTAATGCACACATACAGATATAGATATATGTAGATACATATACATAGACAGACTGATCTGACTATCTACAGGTATGACTGTATATGACGACCTGCAACACAGCCTGTCCCACCCCCTCTGTCACTCACACCCCCTCTGTGTCCCCCCTCTCCACATCGATAGCAATATATGTACATCAATATATATATGTGTATATGTATACATACATATAGATATATCTATATACATATATATATATATATATATATATATATATATATAGAGAGAGAGAGCGAGAGAGAGACAGATGTATATAAATTCTGAGTGAGGCACATGTGTACAGATGTATTGCAACAGGTGCCTGGTGACAAAGGCATGGAGTGAACACCAGTGTCAAAACCGGAGTACCATACCACATTCCAGATCACCTACACCAGTAACCACCAGATATGTGATTGGCTGCCCACCACTGCATGTGTCAGGGGTGAACAGGGTCATAAATGTGTACAATAGTGGCCCCAATGATATTCACAGTGGCACACTATCCCTGGAATACCTGCACATGGTATGTGTCAGCGGACATGGTGTGTCAGCTATGGACATATGTAGGTCGGTGTACCCCTCCACACCACATAATGGATGCCATGGCATGGACCTCACATGACAGCTACAGATATGGAGAAGGACACAGTGACATGTACAACACTGTCACAATGCACTCAAACACATTACCAATGCACAGTGACTGACAACACCACAGAGTACACATATACTACCCACATAGAGGTTACCACTCCCGGATTTACATATGTAAGTCACACCCATGACAGATGTCCAACAACCATAGTAACACCTCACACCATCCACAACCTAAATGTCTGCTGTGTGTCGTCCATGCCACTGCAATAGAGTGCACATGTGGAGGTAAGAGTTCCTACCCACAGATAAGACATACCCTGCAATAAACCACACAGTGTTAAGAAGCAAGACTCCCCATGAGTACATGTCACACATACCCCTGCTGAATGTTAGTCAGATAGGTAATATGCCATATGAGTCACCCTGTGTAACTGTGTGACAGCAGCAGGTACCATCACACCACATGTGTCACAATGGTCAGGGTAGCAGAACAATACACTGCTGTAGTCCCAGGGGCAATAGCATATTGTATAGTATTGTATTGTAATGTAATGTATTATGTTGTATTGTATTGGTATGTTGAGGTGCCTCCTTCGTGGAGTGGAACCACTGCTGCTGTGTGCCAGTATACAGGTACATATCCTGTAGTCAGGCTAGTGTTACATAGCACTTCTATATGTGTGTTTAGCTCCTGTCAGAGTTTATGTAGCATGCAACTGGGGATACCATCAGGTCCCATTCATGTTGTGTATTCTGCTGTCCTGAGGGTGGCTCTCACCTGGACATCTGTGATGACAGGGAGGTTACAGTCAGCTGGGATAACTATGTCTTATTTTGGGGAGAGGGGGGTGACACCTGCACTGAACCTGTCTGCCACAATGTTGTCAATATCTGTGGTGTCAGTGAAATATGTGTTGTTGTGTACTAACTATGGGCATAGAGGATGGATCCTGACCAGGTTGCTAACATAACTGAAGAAGGCCTTCTGGTTATCTGTAGTGTCCCTCTTGATTTCCCTCTCAAAGTTGCCCATGGATGTTTGTATGATGGAAAATAGATCCTTACTAGTGCTGCTCAGACATGCCCTCCCTTTATGGAATTATGCTCTGTCTTGCAGTAGCTTCCATCTTCTGTAATACAATATGTCTATGGCTGGGGTCCACCAGACAGGATGCTGTCCCTTTGTGGAGAGTGTCTTGGTCATATATGGGATTGCATGATCCATGCAGTCTCGGAGATGTCTGTAGAAAGCAATTGTGTAGGGGTCAGCATTGTGGGTTGTATCTGCCACTGGCCCAGTGGGCTGAAAGGATACCATGTCACTGTTACAAAGTGTAAAGTTTGTATCTGTAATGTTATGCACTATAGTTGTTTGTGCTGGTGGTGGAGGTGGGATATGTATATCCAGGGCAATCAGTGTGTGGTCAGCTCACAGCAGTTGATGATGTAGGCCATACAGTACCTAGATACAAACCCCCAGAGTGAGGAGGTGCTCTTGACCTGAATCAGTGTTCTGACTGCTGGGGTTTGGTAGTATGTCATATGGAGTGTGCCAGGTACTGTTGCACAGTTGCTGGCTGAGCACTGATACCTGGCCATCTACATGTGTATCCACCAATAGACAGACAGATGCTACATATGTGAGATATGTTGTATCATAACAGTCGGGTAGCATGTGTAGTATGTGTGCCAAATTCTGCTGACATATATTGCTGATACCAGGTTATTTTCTTTCTCAGGTACATGGCCCACCCGCGGAATCCCACCTACTCCACAGCTGAGGATGAGGAGATACACCAGAGCCTGGTGCGGGATTATGCAATACTCTTCCCGCACCAGCCAGAATCAGCAGGAGAGGGCTGCACTGTGGCAAGACCTTGTCCGTCGGGTAAATGACATAGGCATGCATAATAGGACATATGAGCAGGTACGACATCACTGCAGTGATTTAATCAGACATATCCGTCAGCGTGCATCGGATATCCACAGGCAACAGGTCGCCACAGGTGGTGGGGTGGCTACACATCCCCCACTCACCAGACTGGAGGGACTACTCATGAGTGTAGTGGCTCCAGTCCACCAGCAACAACAACAGCAGCAGACATGCATTATGATGGAGGCTGGAGCCACGCAGCAGCAAGACAGTGAACGTGCAGGTAATATGCCATATGTATAGTTGACTGTTGTGTACACTGGTAGTTAATGCATGTGTGAGGTGTGTCCTTGGTTTGTAGCTGTCACCATAGTATTTAATGTGCAAGTGTGATATCCTCATTATTAGCAGCTGACCTGTGAAAGGCGACTGTTGTACTACTGACCTGTATCATACTCAGTAACAATGGCACTGTTGTGCCCACTGACATTAGTTTCTTCACATCTGCAGGACCCTCTGGTATAACAGCAATGTAGCCTATCCATGCTGGTGAGTGTGTATTAACAATTCCTGTAATAGTGTTGATAGTAATAGTACTATTTGGCTCACTTAGTAGTGCTCTTTGTATGCATGTAGGTGTGTCTGTGTCTGTGTGTTGATATCACGCATACTGAGTACTGTACAATTGTGTGAAACTGTGTGCATGTGTGCAAGTGTGCATGTGTGCACGTGTGCATGGGTGCACCTGTGCATGTGTGCACGTGTTCATGTGTGCACCTGTGCATGTGTGCATGTGTGCATGTGTGCATGTGTGCACGTGTGCATGTGTGCATGTGTGCACCTGTGCATGTGTGCATGTGTGCACCTGTGCATCTGTGCATGTGTGCACCTGTGCATGTGTGCATGTGTGCACCTGTGCATGTGTGCATGTGTGCACCTGTGCATGTGTGCACATGTGCATGTGTGCATGTGTGCACCTGTGCATGTGTGCACCTGCGCATGTGTGCATGTGTGCATGTGTGCATGTGTGCATCACTGGTAATGTGTAGACATTGTAAACTGTGTTTCCTGTTTCCCTCCCACAGGTTCTGTTGCTGCTCTGGTGTCATGTAGCAGGGAACCTGAATCAGGTGCCGTGGGTACTGATAATGATGACATCTGTGTAACGGCACAGGAAAGTATGCCAGGGTCCAGCATTGGTCAGCCGATTGACAGTACACAGCTGTCGACCCCATCAATGCGCACAGTTATCCTGCCAATACACCCTTTGTCACCAATGTCCCTAGTTGATGGACAGCATACAGTGGGCATTGACCGGGGTAATGTGGTATCTGTGGCACATGCCTCCCCATACAGCAGCCATGGGCATGGCCCAGAGATGGTACCACACAGACAGATGTCCAGGGGTTCTCGTGGGAGCATCCGTGGGCGTACTGCCTCTGTCAGACGTGCCCACAGAGGTCTTGCAACCTCAGCTATGTTTCGGGCTGTCATGCAGGCACAGTCACGTATGGAACGGTACACCAGACAGGGTCTGAGGGAGCTGACAGCATGTCACACAGCCATGACTGACAGTATGCATGACATTGCGGCTGCCATCCGTGATTTCACCGATGTCATAGACAGATGTTGTGGGGACATATTAGACCAGTTCCACAACTACATGTCCATGACCCAGGGCGATGGTGGGCGGTTGAGGCGTCAACGTGGCCGTATGCCAGCAACAGCAGCAGCTGGCAGTCGTCACGGATGACAACAGGGCTGCGGCTGCCCCCGTAGTGCCAGCAGCAGCCCCAGCAATGCTGGGTCTGTGCTGTCATCAGACCGCCCCAGGAGACCACGTGCACGTGGCTCTGGCCAGGCCCGACAGAGATCTGTGTCCAGTCAACGAACACCTGCTTCTGATGACAGTACCCAGTCTGGGTTGGTACTGGATACGGTCCGTAGCACCCCTGCAAGGCACATGGTACTGTGTCCGTGGCCAGAGACACTGATCTGTATGACCTGGCAGGTACAGTCTGTGGCTGTCCACAAACACCAGTATATGGCAGCCATGAGGTGGAACTGTGTGCATCCATACACACATGCAAATTGACAACACCTAGGGCTACCGTGACACGCACACACTGCATCAACATTGCCCCACCTTCTACTGCTGTCCCTCACCAACACACATACACATACATGTCAATTGGTGGTATCGGTGGCTGACTCAGGCATACCAAGTTCACACCCTATGCATATGATGAAACTGTGCCACTTCCTGCAATCTGTAATAACTGTGCAGGTACAGGTTAACATGTTGCTGATGCACAGGGTGAACACATAGATGTGTAGTAATAGTATCATGTTGTTAACAGTACTGTGTGCTGAATTAATTGTGGGTATATCACAGCATGCCTGATGCAGTAAGTGTGTGAATGTCATGTCCTGTTGTCTACACCCATGGTAAGTACCATAGTGTATCATCTGCACATGTTGGCATACTGGTGGTAATGATGTCAACAGAAGGCTACATACATAGGTAGCACAGGGGATAAGGTAATGAATGTAGTAATACACAATGATGGACATGTAAATTGCAAGTGGCATGTTGCCCACACTGGACTCTGCAATGCAGATGTTTGAGGTTGTTGATATGTGTGCAGTAAAACACGACTGGTACAGGACACACAGGAGCACCCTAGCACTGCATGCTCACATCTCATACCATGCTAGACAGCCCCAACACACATAACTAACTGTCACAGGAGGGAGAGTCCCCATATATGTCAGGGATACTGTGGTGGCAGGCCAGGTAGCATACATCCTACTAAGTATGGAACCACTGAGTGAAGGCTCAGTGTCTGTTATTTGACATGTGTATTACTGCAGGTATGAGCACATGGGTTTCCATCCAGTTATTGTACATCCTGACAGTACATGGTCTGTACACTTGTGTGCACTGAGACTGGACCCTAGCCATCTGACCCGTGTATTTCCATGTACATGTGCATAGTGCCTGCATATTTGCAGTGTTACCTACTGGAACTGGTACAGCTTGTTTGTTGTACAATGGACTACATGCAGCCCTGTTTACTGTAGCTTTGTTTGCATGCATGTTTGCTTGCAATTACCCTGGAATACTGATCACACCTGCAATGCATAGTTATAGAGCTTCTGTGGACTCCTAGTGCCATCTGCATAGCTTACTATATGTATGTCCATGTCCCACTTGACAGGATGTCACTGTTTGTCCTGTTCACATGTACATTGCCTGTGACACAGTGCATATGACTTACCTGGCATGTGTCCACGTGAGCAGTCATATATGCTACTGCTAACTAATCACAGGCACTACACCTTCACATATTCATCTTCTGTTGAACTACCTGCTTCGCTAGGGATGGCCTGCACCTGTCACCCCTGGGCTTTCAGATATTGGCAAAGGCTCTTGCTACCCCCATAGTGCCTATGTTAGGCAAGGCTCAAATGACAAACCCACCTTTATAGGTATCACAAGGGATAAGAAACTCAGAGTAATGCTACCCAACGCCAGAAGTCTAAACCTCCAGATGCATGCACCCAAAACACTCCTTGGCATGGAGAACATCGATATCTGTGCAGTAACAGATGCCTGGTTCAGGGCTACTGAGAGCACACCAGCACTACCAGGTTTAACCTGGTTGATTTCTTTGAAACAGTCACCAAGGCCATTGACGAGGGGAATGTGGTTCACACAGCCTATCTGGACCTTGCAAAAGCCTTCACAACAATACCCCACTTGGGCATTCTAGAGAAGCTCACCAGCTTAAATATAAGCCCCTATGTCACTAGATGGATTGCACAGTGGCTCAAGGACAGAACCCACATGGTTAGAATTGCTGGAGCCATGCCAGACTCCAAACCAGTTACGAGTTGTGTCCCACAAGGCTCAGTCCTGGGACCTCTCTTGTTTGGTATATATTTATTGGAGGTACAGGCCAACACGGACGGACTGTGGCTGACCAAATATGCAGATGACTGCGAACTGGCCACCATAATCGACTCTCCAGCCGACACAAGCATCTTCCAAAGGGGCATCATAGAAACAGACAACTTGTGCCAGAGCCATGGCCTTCAGCTGAACAGTGTTTAGAAAGGGGAATGTGCATCCTGTAGTCTGTTCACCTAGTTGCCAAAAGGGACATTGTCCTCACACACACTAACCCCCTTCAGCCAAGCACACACACTTGCCAATTGTAGGATTCAAATCCCTATCTGACTATGCTATGACACTCAAGATGGACACATTAGAAGAGTGTGCTATTCGCATTACTGGGAGGTTTCTCTTCTCTTGCTGTACTTATAGGGTGCTGACATCATCAGTGTTTAGAAAGGGAAATGTGCATCCTGTAGTCTGTTCTCCTAGTTGCCAAAAGGGACATTTTCCTCACACACACTAACCCCCCTAAGACAAACACACACACTTGCCATTTGCAGGATTCAAACCCCTACCTAACTATATTATGATACTTGAGACAGACGCATTAGCGGAGCGCGCTATTCGCATTACTGTGAGGTTTGTCTTCTCTTGCTGTACTTATAGGGTGCTGACATCATCAGTGTTTAGAAAGGGAAATGTGCATCCTGTAGTCTATTCACCTAGTTGCCAAAAGGGACGTTGTCCTCACACACGCTAACCCCCCTCAGCCAAAAAGACACACTTGCCATTTGCAGGATTCTAACCCCTATTTGGCTATGTTATGACACTCGAGACGGATACATTAACAGAGTGTGCTATTTGCATTATTGGGAGGTTTCCTTCTCTTGCTGTACTTATAGGGTGCTGACATCATCAGTGTTTAGAAAGGGAAAGGTGCATCCTGTAGTCTGTTCACCTAGTTGCCAAAAGGGACATTGTCCTCACACACACACTAACCCCCCTCAGCCAAAAACACACACTTGCCATTTGCAGGATTCAAATCCCTACCTAATTATGTTATGATACTTGAGACTGACGCATTAGTGGAGCGCGCTATTTGCATTACTGGGAGGTTTTTCTTCTCCTGCTATACTTATAGAGTGCTGACATCATCAGTGTTTAGAAAGGGGAATGTGCATCATGTAGTCTGTTCTCCTAGTTGCCAAAAGGGACATTTCCCTCACACACACTAATCCCAGACAAACACACACACTTGCCATTCACAGGATTCAAACTCCTACCTAACTATGTTATAACACTTGAGACGGTCGCATTAGCGGAGCGTGCTATCCGCATTACTGGGAGGTTTGTCTTCTCCTGCTGTACTTATAGAGTGCTGACATCATCGGTGTTTAGAAAGGGGAATGTGCATCCTGTAGTGTGTTTTCCTAGTTGCCAAAAGGGACATTTCTCTCCCACAGACTTACACACACACCAACCCCACTCACACACACTGAGCATTTGCAGGATTCAAACCCCTACCTAACTATGTTATGACACTTGTGACAGACGCATTAGCAGAGGGCGCTATTTGCATTACTGAGAGGTTTCTCTTCTCCTGCTATACGTATAGAGTGCTGATATCATCGGTGTTTAGAAAGGGGAATGTGCATCCTGTAGTGTGTTTTCCTAGTTGCCAAAAGGGACATTTTTCTCCCACAGACTTACACACACACACCAACCCCACTCACACACACACTGAGCATTTGCAGGATTTAAACCCCTACCTAACTATGTTATGACACTTGTGATGGACGCATTAGCAGCGCGCGCTATTCACATTCGTGGGAGGTTTTTCTTCTCCTGCTATACTTATAGAGTGCTGACATCATCGGTGTTTAGAAAGGGGAATGTGCATCCTGTAGTGTGTTTTCCTAGTTGTCAAAAGGGACATTTTTCTCCCACAGACTTACACACACTGAGCATTTGCAGGATTCAACCCCCTACTTAACTATGTTATGACAGACGCATCAGCGGAGCGAGCTATTCGCATTACTGGGAAGCTTCTTTTCTCCTGCTGTACTTATAGGGTGCTGACATCATCGGTGTTTAGAAAAGGGAATGTGCATCCTGTGGGGAGGCAGACACCAAGCACACTCTGGCTTAGCTGTCATTCCCTAGGGCAAACAGCCTAGTGTTGACCTCTACACCCATATGTTTAATTGTCAAATGCACATTATTTGTTGCTGGTAGACTGTTTGCACATCTTTATTGCCATAGCATTCCCTGTTTGTATGAACAACTTGTGCATCTGTGGAAGATGTTTGCATATGGGAGGGATCCACTATATCACGTATGTCTCTGTAGTCATTTAACTGTGTGCACTGGGCAGACTGCTGTAATGTGGTTGGTTCCTGGAATAACACATACAAATACCAGATATGTGTGTCCAACTGCTAAACTGAGATTTGGCCTAAGTGTGTGAGCATGCCCAGTTCAGCCTTCCCATGGCATGTTGTCTGACATATGTCTCATTTATCAAAGTAGCTTCCCATGGCATGTTGTCTGACATATGTCTCATTTATCAAAGTGTGTGAGCATGCCCAGTGTGAGCATTCCATATGTTGGACTCTGCAGCCCACCACCTTTGTGGATGAGTGTGAACTTCAAAAAATATCACCCGTTTATGGTTGTGTGTCATGTTGTGTAGTTACTGTACAACTGCTTTGTGTGTGAACACAACAGGATTATACTGTGCCTGCAGTGTTTGCATGGGATACTTTGCATACAGTTGTCAACATCCTTTCACACTGACCTAACACTGCAGTACTGTATAGTGTACTGGTAGTACTTTGACTGTGGTGGACAGTATCCTGGGCTTTAGTGCTATCACTGCTTTACATTTCGATAGTGAGCACAACAGCCTGGTTAGGGGCCAGTTGTGTACATCTGACCATGTTGCATTCTGTTCAGATATGAACTACTTAAACCAGGCTTGTCCAACATTGGTAGTGTATTCCACAACATAGGTGTACATTTGCAAACACTAGCGATGTGCCCTAGTCCATGTCTAATGCTAGTTGGAGAGTGTGTTTGTCCTTCAACACACATTGTAATTGAGAGTTTGCCATGACATATGTCATGGTTAGTATACTGTGCCTCTGTCTACCTGTGACATGACAGTGATACCCAGGATAAAGCTACCATCTTCCATCCACTCATCAAGATTCCTATTGAGGAAGATTGATAAGTGACTCTATGGGTAGCCTGTACTGGGGGTTCACTCATGGGTGGGGTGGCTTCTGTGTTATGGATCATGCAGTACAGCTTGTCCTATGTAAGTCAGTGCTGGGGTTCAGGTCTCTCATGTGCATAGCTCACTGCCATTCAGATTGTACAAGGTGCAGCATGTTTATTGATACCAGCAACACAGGCAACACATGGCATCTGTGCAAGCTCTTTGATACTCCTGGTGAGGTACTGTTGGGGACTTTACGGTTGATGGAGATGTCTGCTGAGGTACATCCCACAGGGGCTATTGTAGTCAATTGTACCGCTGATAAAGGATGACTGCAGAGCCACAATGACCTCCCCTTATCTAGATCTGACAACCTTCATGATTAGGTGGGTATATGGTATGTTTCTGTAAACACTACAGCACATGTTTGTCCAATGCAGGATATCTATCACCTTGTGTCCCCAGGTCTCTCATTACATGTTAACTACATAATGGGTTAACACCTATGTGGTAATTGGTGGGCACTTACTGTATATCCACGGGGTTGCCTATACACGCTTCTGCAATTAGCTTGCTGACATGGCTATGGCACCAGTTGTCTGTTTCTATGTGGCCCTTTTGTGGGATGCTTGTGTCAGCTGGTGGATCATATGTGGTGAGCAGTTTGTAGTCCTCTGCAAACATGTTCGGACACAGTCCTTCCATGTTTGCCTGTACCTATGGGACATATATACCAGACGAGGGAGATCCCAGGACCAAGCCTTGTGGGATGCCAGTTATATCTGGTTTGTAGTCTGACATGGCTGCAGCATGTCTGACCATGTCTGTTCTGTCCTTGGTCTGGTTTGCAACCCCTACTGACATAGGGTTTATATTTAAGCTGGTGAGCTTATCTATAATGAACACCTAGGGTATTGTATAGAAGCCTTTGCAAGGTCCAGCTACGCTGTGTGGACCACATTGCCCTCATCAATGACCTTAATGACTGTTTCAATTGAGTCAAACATGTTTAGGGGCAGGATCTGCACTTAAGAAAGCCACACTGGGTAGGGTCCGGTGTCAGTAGGTCCCCAATATCTTTATGTCTGTGGTACATGCTGAACCTTTCCATAGCTGTGCAGACTGAGCTTCTCAGGATTCTGGGGTAGTAGTTTTCAGTATCCATTCAGGCAATACCTTTGTTGAGAAGGACCACTGTTGTTGTACACTGCTCTTTGGGTACATATTCTGTGGTAAGGCTGACATTGAGCAGTAGTGTGGTTTGGCATTCCATTCATCTTGGAGTCCATGTTGCACTAAGCCCAGGACACCATCTCATACCATTGCTGCTGTGTGTTTTGCTTTGTAGATGTTGGCTGTTACCTCAGCATCTGCAATGTCAAGGGGCCAGCAGTCTGCTGGAATAGATATTCTGCATTCTCGGGGTTACACTGCACCTGTCAGGATGTATGTTGGCAATATGTGTGTGTGTTTGTGATATTTGTGTGATTCAGAGCATATCTGTGAATTCCCAACATGGTTCCTACCATCAGTTGTGAAAGACTTGGGATTATCCTTAGTGTCCTGTACAATTTGTATCTTCATAGGTTCATAGGTTCATACTAGGCTATCCACCCTAGGGCATTTGTTAGCCTAGCCAGAGTGTGTGTGTCTTTTGCCACCCCTTGCTATGTGAATATTATGGCCATTTATGATTTTACTTTGCTGTGCCTCTGTCTGGACATGACACAGTGAAGACCCCCAGTGTAACTCTACAATCATCCATCCACTTGGCAAGATTCCTGTTGAAGAGTGTCAGTGAGGGGCTCTGCCTAACATGGAGTGGGATTCTGGTCCAGGGTGTGGGGAGCCTCTGGATTATGTATCTGTCCCACCAGCACATCCTATTTCATTATTTGTTGAGGTTGATATCTCTCACTCTCACAGCTCCGATGGATTTGAGTTTTCTGGGGTGGAGCATGTCCATTACTCCTGTGTTGGGCATGGCCTTCTACAACAGGCATACAATGCCTCTGTGTAGGCAGTATGTGACTGCATTCAGCTGGGGTGTCTACAGCCAGGCAGCATATGACATATATTTGAGACCCTTTATCCTCTTGGTGAGGTACCTTTGAGGTCTTTCTAACTGCTGCAGGTGTCAGGTAAGGTACATCCCATATGAGGCATTGTACTAGATTATGGGTGTGATTAGAGAACAGTATAGGGGCACAATGACCTCTGTTGACGATGTGAATCCTTTCCTGATACGGTGTCAAATGTAGACAGTCTTCCTAGCCACATTGGCAATGTGGGTGTCACATAACAGGTTACTGTCCACTTGTGTCCCTAGGTCCCTGGTTACTCCTTCCATACATAATGGTTTACCACCTATGTGGTAATTTGTGGTACCTTGTTTGGTATTTGGTGGGACATTCATACTGTCCAGTGTCTTCAGGACGGCTGGGTGGGGTTCCTGTTTGTGAGAGTGTGGTCTGTAGCATGCTACAGACTGTACAGCAGTCTTGCCTACAGTTAGTTGCACATGGGTGGACTCCAATGCCTTGTGCATTGTCAGTTACCTGGACGTATGGGTGTCTGTGCTGAATATGGATACTCATCCTTTTATGTTTTGTTCCAGGTCTTGGGGCCATGACACATGATACGTGGTATAACCTGGTAGTGCTGGTGTGCAGTCAGGAGGCTTGCAGCAGGTTTCTGTCACTGCACAGACATCGATGTTCTCCATACTGGGATGGCCTTGGGAGCATGCATATTGGGGTTTACACATCTGGCATTGGTCAGCATTACCCTTATGTTTCTTTCCACTTATGTTTTCTAGGGTGGTGGGTCAGTCTTTTCAGCCTTGCCTACAAAAGGCTCTATGGAGGTGGCAAAGGCCTTATCCTATATCCAGACGCCCAGGGGTAACAGGTGCAAGCCATCCCAAGAACAGCTGTGTGGCTTGTCAAGCATGACATCCCAAGCAGACAGACATTGATCCCCTTGAATGACACCAGTAAGTGTGCCACTTGCTATGACTGATCATTCCGTGTTTGTACTGTGGCATTATTCTTGGTAAGGGTAGGATGCTGCAAACGGTGAGTGTCATACCGGCCTGGACTACATAATCAGAGAGCTCATCTATGTCTCTTTTCAAGTAGTCTAGGGAGGTACATCTCAGGTCATTCACACCAGCATGGACTATGACTGCATCATATTTCTACTTGCTTTGGAGTGACCTGCATACTTCTGTTATGTGGCGTATTGTGGCAGCCTACAGACAGCTTACTGTTCCCTTTTCCTTGTTCAGTCTGGTGTGCGGGACAGCAGTGTGTCTGATTATGGAGTCACCTATTACAACTGTATCAGGCATGTTGTTTCTCCTTCTGGCCTGTGACTGTTTGGCACACCAGCTTTGTGTACTATGTGTTGCATGTGCTATGTTTGGAGGTTGTTTGATTGGGTGTCTGCTTTAGAGGCCTCTGTTGGTGTGCTGTGTTTGTAATTTCTGCCTCTGGGAATGTTTTTCTGTGTTTATGTGTTTGGTTTGCAGTTGTGATAGGTCTATGTGGGACTGTGTTTGTGGTGTGTGTGGTTACCTTCTCCTCCTGACTAGTTTTGGGAGTACTGAGTTGAGGGAGCTCAGCCTCCAGTTTGGATAGATGGTTGCATCTCTCACATATATTTGTATTTCTTGGGTGGAGTTCTGTGTACTTGGGGCAGGTGTAACATTGCCTCAGGATTCACAAATTCAACTTGTTGTGGCTGGCCTTAGTGGATTGTATGTGTGGACAGATTTTATTGCCATACTACTGATCAGTGATTACTTCATTGTTTATGTTTGCTCTATCATGTAGTAGCTTCTTCATTCTCTTGCATGGTTTGGTTATGGCTGGTGTCCACCATGCCAGATTCCTGCGTGTATGGCATTGTGTCTTGTTTTAATTTAGGATTGCATAATCCAAGCATTCCTGGCAGTGTTCATGGAATGGCTGTATTACAGGTTCTGAGGTGTGGCCCATATTTTGCACCTGCACAGGACCTTTAATGGATTCCACATCAGTTTGGAGGAGTGCAAATATTGCTTAACACATGTTTTCCACTGTGGTTTTCTGGCTAGGGACTGTGGTCAGGATTTGTATATCCAGTGTGATTATTCTATGGTCTGGTTTAACCAGTGAGCAATACACTTCTCATCTTGCCATCCAGTACCCATGTTGCTGATTATCACATCCAGTATGCTTACCCCTCTTGTGGGAGTGGTACGTTGTTCCTGGGACTTTTGGTTTATGGATTCTATGAACTTTTGTCCTACACTGTTGCAGCTAGTATAATGCTCCCAGTCTATGTCTGGGTATTTTCAGTCACTCAATATAATGTGGTTTGGAGGACTTGATATATTCATGTATTCCAGCATAGGCCAGGTGCAGTTCCTGGTGTTGGGACAGTAGTCTGTAGCAGGCTATAAACTGGGAGGCAGTTTTAGCCATTGTTACTTGACCATGGCTAGTCCATGCTGCTTTTTGTTGTTGTACCAACATGGGGGTGTGGTTATCCTTGACAATTCTTGCTAGTCACCCTCCTTTTGTAGCTTGTTCCATGTTTTGAGGCTGTACAGCACAGTATGAGGTGTAACCTGGTAGTGTTAGGGTGCTGTTGTGAGCCTTGATTCAGTTTTCTGTTACAGCGCAGATATCAACATTCTCCATACTGGGTGAGTTTAGACTGCATGCATCTTGCTGTTTCGACTTATCCCTTATCTTATTCTTATCCCTTCTGATACCTATGGAGATAGGTTTGTGTTTTGAGCCTTACCTATTCAGGGCACACTGTGGGTAACAACAGCCTTTGCCAGTATCCATACGGCCTGCACTGATAGGTGCACGCCAGTCCTAGCAGGTGGTGCATCATGTCATGCTCAGCATGTCATCCCAGACTGGCACACATTGGATCCCCTTTGACTAACTGCGATACTTCAGTCAATTATTGCACTTGATCATCTCATTGTCATGTTGTGGCATGATGCTAGGTGAGGGTAGGATGTTAGTCAGGGTCTTCAGGTGTGCATATAGTACATGGTGTTACATTACTTAACACATAGCATTCATGCCTCAGGTGGTGCTGCAGGGCTGCCTCTGTCGGATGCGCATATTACACTTCCCTGTACATGTTTGAGAGCAGGTTGTGTCATGTTAGGCATCCCTGTTACTATATGAGTGAGTCAGAGAGGGGTATCATTCCCAGGGTTCCTACTGAGACAGTGTATGTGCTATTCGTTGCCTCTTTGCCAAGGCCAGGGCATACTGGGCACGCCTCCTTCTGCCTACTGGGGCAGGCTCAGGTTGTTCCTCCTCCGAGTCATGCTCTGCCTGTGATGGCTTTGGCAATGGTGGGGGGCTGTTTGGCCCGGCCCTATGCTGGTTCTGCTGCAGCTGTTTTCGCAAGATCATATTATGTAGCATAGCACATACCATGACAATTTGGGTACATGTAGTTGGTGTGTACTGCAAGGCTCCACCAGATGTGTCCAGACACTGGAACCGTGACTTGAGCAGCCCACACACACGCTCTATTACATTACGTGTTTGTGCGTCTGCCTCATTATGGAGTTCCTGTTCAGGTGTGTGTGCGTTTCTGATGGGTGTCATCAGCCACGGCTCCAGTGCATAACCTGCATCCCCCACTAGGTGTCCATGCGGGATGTCCCCATTGGCAAATGTCTGGTACAGCTGCGCCAAATGCCAGATGTGGGACTCATGGTAACTCCCACGGCAGCCAGCACACACATTCATTATTATGCCCTGGGCATCACACACGACCTGGCAGTTGATGGAGGGAAGCCCTTGCGGTTGATGTATGCCCTACCCGCTCACCGGCTGGTGCTTTGATGCGTGTGCGTGCAGTCTATTGCACCCACTACCTCAGGGTATTCCGCTATTTGCTGGAAGAGACGCATATTGCTGGCCAATACCTCACGGGCATTGGGGAAATATACATGATCACCGACATGTGCTGATATGGCATCCAGGAACTGGTGCAGTACCCTGGAGGCTGATGCCTGTGATATCCCCATCATCATATCACCAGTTGTAGTCCGCTCTACTACTATCTCCAGCTCATGTAACCCGTGGTAGGTGACCCTGGGCCTGTACACACTTCCCCGTCTCCTCACTGTGGGTTGTCTTGCACCATCTGCATTGTCACCACCCTCAGCAAGTCGCCTATGTCTCATTATGACAGCTATGGCAGCCCCTAACATTTCTGCTCTGAGTTCAGCTTTTTCAGTTTTCACTTCTGATAACTTAACTCCTGTCTTGCAGTGTCTCTTGAGAGAAACATCCTGCACTGCTGTTTGCAGAGTTTTAAGTGCTGGGCTGGGCTACTATTCTGCCTGTGTAATTGCCTGCATCTAATTGTTTTCACCTGGTAGCTCCAGCAGTATTCCCTGCTAGCTTCCTACTAAATCTGTTGCTTTCTTTTCCCTTTCTGTTTCCTCAGGGTGGAGCCGTGTGTAAACCAGCAGAAACACGCTCACAGTGGCTTACACACGCGCACACATACTTACACGGTTCAGAATCTGCTTATTCAGATTAAAACGCGTGCACGCCCGTGCAAACAGTGTTAAACATCTCCCAACACGCTCCCACATGTTCAGTCTGCCTTACACGCGCGCACACTGCCTTACTCGCACTTCATGGTGCGCACACGTGCACATACACATCCAGCAAGAAACTTTGGTGTAGGCAACAGTGTACACCTTCCATTTCTTGACTTTCTCATGCTTAGTTAGTGGCACACCTCTTTCCATGATATCTGTCTGACATCTGTCATGTAACTCTGACCTCCAATGAACTGCATTTCTTTCTACCATTCCCCCTTGTGATGTCACCTATCTCCTACTCTGTTCCTCCCCCTTCTGTAACTCTTACACTACTCAGACTGTGCTCATTTGCTATGTGACAGTGGAATTCAGTATCCTTACACTCATTTGCATCAGATTGCCTACTAATGCTTAGTTACATGTCTTAGACTCAGCTTCCCCCCTTAGCAACCACTACACGGTGGCCATGTTGGTTTTGGTCTGCTGGTCCCTGCATTGACATTCCATGTATTGCATAAAACCTATATTTGTAGGTTTAAAACCTTCGTTTTTATGTTTTATACAGCGCAGCCCATTTGTGCGGGGCTGCGCTGGGTTTAAACATCAGCAATTGCCGGAAAAAAAAATTATATTTTTAATATATTTGCATCAGGTTACTTTGCCAATGGCCACATATTTAGCCATTGGCATGCTGCCTGACACATATGCACCCTTTATTTGGAGCTGACATGGCTCCATTGCAGTTTTTTCAGAAACGTACTTAGTTGTCAACTGAGTACATTTCTGCAGCTAAAACGGCTCTTACACGGGCTGTTCTGGGCTTCCTGGATTGCTAATCATCCTCATTTGCATACTATTCGGCTGCAAGTGAGGTGATTAGCTTATCCACGCCCACTCCGTGTAAGAGCCGTTTTAGCTTGTCTCTTACACGGACTTTGGGCTGTTCCTGGATGCGAAGGCTGCATGGAGTCTTACACTACTCTTAGACTCCGTGCAAGCCTTCGTGAATCCTGCCCTATGTTTATTTAGTTTTTTTTTTTTTTTGAGATTAGGGAATAAAAAGTTACCTGTTAAGGTATCTGATATAACAACTGAGAAATATTGTTCATGAGGGGTTCTGAAGACAATTGGTCATGTTTTCATCGAAGGTAGAGCAGTGGTTAAATTTTGGAATGCATTAAAAAGATTGAAAAAATTACTATTTTCTTATTTGAATTAAGTAATGATTTAGTTTGCTATGTAGTTAAGCATGAGTATACATTACTGTCCATTCATGCACAAACAGGTTGGAACCTGTTTTCCCTTACTCTGCCTCATTACTTCCCCTAGTCTCTTCTCCTCTTACATCCACATTATTTTTTTTTTACAAAGGCTTTCTTTTGTTTGAATTGCAAGGCCTTAGACTTAGTTTGTGACACAATGGAAATTATTTTTAGGGGTAGTTTCTATTGACCCTTGGAACTGGAGACTAAAAAATATGTTTCATTAGTTGCATTTTGAAGATGTCTTGTGAAGGAAGCTGAACAGCATATATTTTCCAAAGGTGTTTTAAGAATTGTACTTTCACATCTCCAATGGTTTCAATGAAGGCTTGAATTTTTAGACAGGCATGCTTCCTAATAATCTGGCCTGGTGGTTCACTTCCAGCCTTACACAGGTATCTTAAGTATTATGACCACATTTAGCAGCATGCTTCCATATTTTTATGCAGGCTGAATTAATTTGGAAAGCATATTATTTAAAGATTCATATACTAATTCCTTTATCATATGTTTACATTGGTTGAGAATATGCCCTTGATATTGAATCATATGGTTCAGACAATTTATGGCCTTGATTTCATACATGGACGAGGTAATGATTTTCTTTAAAATGTGGTCAAGTCCTTGCTTTACCAGTCAGTGAGGAATGTGATGACTCCTACTAATTTAGATCCCTTGTCTGCATCCATACTGATCACTACAGGCTCTGTCACTGAATTCTAAGATAGTTGTACTTTATAAAATCAGTCAGGCTTCTTAGTGTGTGGTGGATAGATATTTGGGTCTAACAAAACATTTTCTAAGTCATCTTCAGAGGTCTGACTAGCTAGCAGGATGGCATTTTCTGAATCTGAAGGTTTATAGAGTGCTTTTTCGTATTACTAATGTCAGATTCATCATGGATTTATTTTCTGATACCTACTTTATGCTCTTCAAAGTTAGATAAAAACATGATTGCTTTCCACTACTCAACAGGTGCAATGCAGGAAAACATTTATAGACTAACGCTTAGGATGCTGAAGACACAAGTTATTGCAACATCCTTACAGGGTTGAAAAGTGCAAGAAAGAGTGGGTTAATTATACATCTGCAATAAGGTGGACAGAGATATGCTAACTAACGCTACTGTGTCATTCCTAGATTGTAACCAGTGTTGGACTTTAGAGAAACAGTTTCAGATAACTGAGAGGGATATACTGCTAGCAGCATCTTTGTATAAAGAAACTGTCCCCACTAATACCAGTTCTTCCCTGTCAGTTTCAGACCCCCCCCCCCATCATGCCAGATAAAAGCTGTAAAATAGGGACTAACTGATCAAATAAATTATTGCTAAGCATGTAACTTGGGAGGCAAAAGGATGACAGACCATGCATGATTCTGTCTTGATGATAAAAGTACCAAGTGCACATGCCTTTTTCAAATCAAACTTTTCTTAAACCTTGCCTTAAAAGAAAGAAAAAAATGAATGAAAAAGAAAGAAGTAGAGAGAGCATAAGAAAATATTAACATTTGCACCAGTATGTACAAGTTCATTGAAGGCACAAGCAAATTAATAGGTCAGTTTGCAGGTAAAGTAGGTTTATGGTAGTTTTACTGAAACTTCTTTCACAAAATGTTACAGTAGGATTGCTAAGACCTCAGGGTGTGGATGGTATTGGACAAAAGTGGAAAACTCACAGGCATTCTGCAGACTGATACTCTAGAAAGAGGTCTTAATTGGCTGTAGACCATTGCTGCACAACACCACCCACACTGCAGTGTACTATTACATTTAAAAAAGTGGATACTTACAGAATCACTTTGTTTGCTTATATTATAAAAGTATGTAAACATTTTCTGTGCTTTAATTTTAAGAAGTTCCTCTACTAGCAAGTTTATTTTGGTGAGCAACAGCATCTGTTCGCTGAAATGGAAAAGGCGGATGCAGGTTGTCTGTACAAAAGGCTATTTTAATTTTGATTCATGTATCATACACATTTGTGGGAAGTTGTTATTTGGAATAAAGAGTAAAATAGCAAATGCATATTACTGAATATTCTGTATATATTTCAACACATGCTTTACTTCACATGCATAACTTTTCCATCCAACCAAGACTCACTCCTCCAAAAACAGGAGACCTGTCTGGTGGACCCCAGCCATTAATAAGCTGTACAACAGAAGGAGGAAGCTACTACATGACAGAGCAAAATCCCAGAAAGGGAAGGCATCTCTGATCAGTATTAGCAAGAAACTACGATCCCTCATAAAATCATCAAAGGCCAGTTTCGAAAGAAAAGTTGCCCTAGACACTAAAGATAATCACAAGGCCATCTTTAGTTATGTCAGACATATGGGTGGAAACTCCCAGATATGCTCTGAATTGTTGCATAATTGTACAAAATATACTGAACCTACAGACATAGCCAACATCCTGGCAGATAGATTCAGTGCTAACTTCTCCCCCCCTTCTCCCTCAAAGGAGCAAATGCCTATCCCAACTGAATGTAACCTCCCTGACATCACAGATGCACAGGTGAAAGCTGCCCTCTCCAAAGCAAAAAACATAGCATCTATGGGACCGGACGGTGTCCCAGGCTGTGTCTTACACAAGCTCCAAGAAGAACTGAACCCTCACATTAAGTCACTGTTCAAACTTAGCCTTACTACAGGATATGTACCCAAAGAATGGTGTACAGCTACAGTGGTCCCACTCCACAAAGGTGGCGCCACAACGGATCCCGGGAACTATCGCCCCATAAGCCTGACTAGTCTGGTCTGTAAAGCTATGGGGCGTATTATCATGGAACTCATAAGCAAAGACATTGGGAGCCTTCAGACACTGGACCCTACCCAATTCGGCTTTGTTAAGGGCAGATCTTGCCTCTTAAACCTAGTTGATTTCTTTGAAGCAGTTACCAAAGCCATAGACGAGGGCAAGGTAGTCAACACAGCCTACCTGGACCTCGCAAAAGCCTTCGACACAATACCCCACTCGGGCATCATAAATAAGCTTACCAGCTTAAATATCAACCCCTATATCACAAGATGGGTTGCAAACTGGCTCAGGGATAGAACCCACATGGTCAGAATTGTAGGTGCCACATCCGAATCCAAACCAGTTACAAGTGGCATCCCACAAGACTCAGTTCTGGGACCTCTCTTATTCGGTATATACTTCTCTGAGGTTCAGGCTAACACGGGGGGACTATGGCTGACAAAGTTTGCAGATGACTGCAAACTGGGAGCCATAATCGACTCTCCAGCTGACACAAGCATCCTCCAAAAGGGTCTCACGGAGATGGATGCTTGGTGCCAGAACCACGGCCTCAAGCTAAATGCTAAAAAGTGCATAGTCATCCCCTTTGGGAAAAACAAAGTGCCCACAAATTACCACATAGGTGGTAATCCATTAAGTATGGAAGAAGTAATTAGAGATTTGGGGACCAACATAGATAGTAATCTCTCCTTTGATAATCACATTGCCAAAGTGGTTAGAAAGACCTTCTATATCGCCCACCTTATCACGAAAGGGTTCAAGATCTAGATCAAGAGAGGTCATTGTGCCCCTCTACTCATCACTCATCAGGCCCATAATTGAATACAATGCCCCTTTTGGGATGCACCTTACCCGACACCTGCAGCAACTGGAGAGACCCCAAAAGTACCTCACCAAGAGGATCATGGGCTACAAACAGATGTCCTGTACAGCTCGACTAAAGAAATTCCAGCTCTACTCAGTTGCTTACCGCCTACTCAGAGGCAATCTATGCCTGACGTACAAAGCCATGTCTAACCCAGAATTAATGGACATGCTCCACCTCAAAAAATCCAAATCCCTTAGAGCTACATCCAGGGACTTAAACCTCAGCACAAAAATAAATAGGACATGCTGGAGGGACAGATTCATTTCCCAGAGGCTCCCCTCACTCTGAAATAGAATACCAATTCATGATAGACATAGCCCCTCGCGGACCCTCTTCAAGCGAAATCTGGACGCGTGGATGGGAAATCGCAAATTCACCCCTGGGATCTCTTCTGTGTCCCTGCTCGACAGAGGCACAGTAAACTAATCTTAAAGAGCTACCTTCTGTGACCTACTATACAGAGGCACAGTAGGCTAATCTAATAGGGAGGTGAAAGCCAAATACATTCGGGCTAGGCTTCTAAATGCCCTAGGGCAGATAGCCTAGTATCTACCTATGAACCTATGAACCTATATTTATTCTCTCCTTAGACAATTATGTATTAAAGTTCCGTTACGTCCAGAAAACATAAAGAACTAAGCTTATGGGTATATTTTTGGACATATGAAGAAATAGTTAAGCCCAATTAAAAGAACCACATCACACAGGTATGTTAAGGAAGTTGGGCTGGGAATGTTACAATCTATTTTGAGTTATTGTACTATGTTTCTAAAGACATTATTGAAAGTAAAAAAATATATACTTTTTGAACCCTTCCCGAGTTTACATTATGAGGAGCTTTTAGAAATAGATGGAAGGGAGGTACTGTGATAAACTTCTGTGGATTTACAGAGATAGACATGAAAAGTTTATTTAAAAAGTAAGACTGCAGAAAATGAGAATGCATAATTTTTCTTTACAATCATACAACTGGGCTGCTGTGATATTAAAAATGATTATGAATCTGGTTGGGAGATATTACTAAGATTTAAAGATGCATTCATACATGACTATTACTCTGTAAAAATATCCCCAGGATTCACGAAGCCTCCGTGTAAGAGTTATAACTCTTACACGGAGGCTGCAGTTAAACGGAGTGATGTCAGCATGCTTTGCATATTCATGAGAGCATGCTGAATCACACCTAAGTCTAACACGGTCCGTGTAAGACAGTAGGGGGCGTGTCCGTAGGATGAGCCCTGCAAGCGGACATGCCCCCAGAAGTGTAAAAGTGCCCAAAGTAAACACCCACAACAGAGTCCACGGAAATGTGAATAAACACAACACAACACATGCCCCCACAGACTATGAACATAAAATATATATAAATGAACATGTTATATATTTTTTTTAAATTGTAAAGATGTTTAACCGTGAGTGCGCTCGTTTGTGCGGGCGTGCCCGTAGCACAGCTACAGTTAGCAGTCAGTGGGAAATCATATAAGAACTAAATATGCAAAATAAGCCAGGAAGCAATAGCATAGCTGTAGAGATGTTGGCTGAAGAGCAAGCATTCATGGTTCGAGCCCCCACAACACCAATTTTTTTTTCAAAATAAGCAGGAAACAAGTCCCTGACAAATATGTACACATAAAACCACAATTTATGTAAAATGTAATGAAATAGCCCATTTATATTGAAGACATGTGAGGTAACAAAAGAAGAAAAAATGCCAGATGTGCTCATAGCTGAGCTACAGTTTAACAGAGTGAGTGCATGTGAACGTAGATGAGCAGTGGTTTAACTGGTGCAAAATGAGTGCCCGTAGCTGAGCAGTGGTCTAACACGTTCAATCTATGTGCCCCTAACTGAGCTGAGCGTAATATGCGTGCCGATAGCCAAATCAAGCTTAAAGCAGCGTACCCCATTTGCGCGGAGCTGCGCACCGCGCAAACAAGCTAACCGATGGGCAACGTTGAGCAAGCCGTATCAAAACTCCCTTTACACAGACACACCCCTCAGCATGTCTAGACAGTCATGAAAAATAAAAAGCAGTGGCCAGGTTCGAACCCAGGATACTATACACCATAGTCAAGGTACAGAACCACTAAGCCATGACAGTAGCACCTTTAAACGCAATAAAAGCTAATATATAGGAATGAATACAAACTAGAGCATGACAATGCAGGTTTAATGAAGTTGATACAATTCCAAAATGGCCAATCACAGATATGTGCAGGAAAAACGGACTATATAAGCCCCATAGGCGGGAATACACAGCATAAACGATTGTAGAACTGACCTGCAGGCAGAATGACAGGAGTAGGAGAGGGTAGTCGCTTTCGAGCACAGAGGTGGGGTGTTGAGGAGTCCAGGTACATGGTCTGGCTCCTAGTCCATAATCATGAGGCCCAACTCATGCAGGGCCAGGTCCTCTGGGGAGCATACAGGGCTGAGGCGTGGGACCGGTTGGCTCATGATCTCACCAGTGCCACAGGGATTCCAAGGACTGGTGAGCAGGTCTGTCACCACCATGCGGACCTGAAGAGACGCAAGCAGGACCAACTGAACCTTTGGCTCCAGGAGGCTCGGCAAACACCCAACGCCCCACTACTGAGTAACATTTAATTATGTATGTAAGAAATTAAACTAGCTGATATTATGGAGATGTGTATTCCAATATTACTTCATTTATATTACAGCTGCAGGTGTCCGTTCTGCAAACCGCAGAGCCTATGGCGATAGGCTGGTGCGGTTGCGCCACCAGGCAGGTCAGTAATCCACTACCAGTAACTGTAAAGAAATATAAAAGTATGACAGTCAGCAAAAGAGTGCAGTGTAGTCAGTAAGGAATAAAATCTGCAAGTAACAGTGTGAAAGTGTATGCAAGTATTGCTTGATTACAAAAGTGTGTTTCAGCCTGTAAGTTTAACCTAAACATGAAACTGTCCGACATATATTCTGAAATAAAAATGCCCTGCCTGTAAGAAAATAGTACACAACCTGCAGCAGACTGAAAAGTATAGCTGCAGAAGATGATGAAATCACATGTGTGAAATATATCCCTGTGGAAATACTGAAACATGACAGAAGTGAGACTGCTGGAAAGGATTGTAATAACTACTGGTAAAACATGTCAATAAAGCCTAGAAGTACCATCCTGAATAGTAAAATGAAAGCAAGTGAGAGAGTGTGAGAAAGTGTCATGAATCCAGCAATACAGTAGTAATAACCCCTGAATAAAGTATACTGCAGTCAAGACAGAATGAAATGCATGTGAGATTCAAAACCAAACAGCAAAATCTGTTCAAAGTGTTGCTGCATCTGGAATGTGTATCCCAAAATCTGGATATGTTGCTCTCAGTCTGCAATATGCAGATAGGGTGTTTGTCTGATATACCAAACATCCACACTTGTCTACAGCTATATAAAGCAAATGTAGCAGGATGATGTAGCTGAACAAAGCTAGATATGAATGTGTATGAAGAACCATAAAATGTATATTGATGTTGCAGTAACAGTCCTATCACCAAGTTGAAATAGTTATCATATAGGAAACTGTAGTTAGAACAGTAGTGTGTATATAACTGTAGCTATTAGAAATGTACAGCATATGTATTGTTATTCGAAGGTGTTAATATTACTTTCTTCACCCCACCCTATAACCACATATAACCCATTCCACGTGAAAATGGTATGTGCAATCACAATTAACACCCCTGGACGTTTGTCCTGTTGGGTCATATATATTTGCATGTCTGTTGATGCATCTGCCCTGTTCATACATCCACACCTGATGGCCTGTTGCCATCAATTAACCCTGCATGTTGTTGGGTATTTCTGTTCAAATTATGCATGTGTTATGCACGCTGTTCAATGGTGTGAAGATCTGGGTGTTTGGTTAATGGGAATACTAATGCATGCTGTTACAACTAATTGTGAATGGTATTATATGTCACTAACCCAAACTGTCATGACATAATGCAAAACATAGGACGACAGGGAAGGCGGGTTCCAGTGGACCCACCTCTCCCACCTCAGCTGGCGAGTGCACCTGGCACTAGTGCCGAGTCCAGACCCTCCTCCGGTGGCCCTGTGCCACCTGCGGGTGGAAGCGCTGCAGGATGGGGCTCGCGCCCCCTCTGCAAGTGTGGCCGGAGGAGAACCACCACTCACCCTCCGTAGCGTCCGGACTGTGGTGCGTAGGGAGATTCGGGACTCTGTTCTCGAGCCCCTACGCCAGCTCGAGGTACGGGTGGCACAACTAACGGGCATGCCTGTTGCCCCGCCTACACAGCCCCCAGCACAGCCCCATCCTGGGCAGTGAAGGAACAGTGGCAACTGCCTATGGGTGGGGATATCAGTTCCACTGTTGCCATCTGTCGGCTCATGGGCTCTGGATATCCAAACCTCCGTCCCCGTCAATTGCGTAACCTCCCCACACTTGTCATACACCACCCCTGTATGCGTCTTGTTTGTCTTGTCTGTTTACCTACCCAACCTACCTCCCCAGCTGTACTGACTTCCTTCACCTGACATACCACTCTCACCTGAAAAAAAAAAAAAAAAGGGCACTCTGTACCCACAAAAAAATTACGCCCATACATAGCTGCCCATTCTGCACACATGTCTACTGGACATGGAACCTATGAATTACAATTGGCTGTACAACAAGTATTATTGTTGTCCTGACACCTCTCTCAGGGGTGGAAGGTTTCAAATGTCACACCAAATTACATACATATGCACAGCTGTTTCTGATGAAGAAATGGGCAGCTATGGGCCTTACCTACATCCCTCCTGCACATCCCAAGCTTGTTTCCCTACTGTCTTACCCTCTTTGTGACCCCTTTTTCACCACTTTCCTGTCTCCCCATTTTCTTTTCTTTCAAAGGAAATAGCGCGGGTGTGCGCAAGAGTAACCACGTTTAAGCGGTTGTAAGCGGGTGTGGTGTGCGCGGAGCTAACCGCCAGTGCACATGCGTGAGCTCTGCGCAAACCAGCGCTAACCCGGTTACAACTGCTTAAAAGTGCCTTAGTCACTTTGATTGACAGGTCCTGTACTCAGCTCAAAAGCAAAATAAAATCCCACTGTGAGTCCCGAACCCAGGACCTTGGAAACAGTAGTCTGCATGACTTACCACTAAGCCATGACTCTTAAACAAGAACTTTGTGCTAAAACAAATATATCATGTAATAGTAGGAATGAATGTAAAGGGAATATAGATGTGTAGTACACAAAGCATGCCATTTAGAATTACTATCAAAACTAGTGGATTTCCATAATAGTAGTGTGTGAACAGAAACAGCCATGCTAGTTGGAAGCTAGTAGGTAATAATGTCACTATAGCACCTTGCAAGCCACACACATACTCACAGCAGGATAAGCACTGCCCATACCCCACAACCTCTTACGGGAACACATCTGGACCAAGTAATAAAATATGTGGAGCAAAGGCCCAAAACCAGGGACACATTACAAATAATGTTACAACAAACGCAGACAGTTCAGAAAGTAACAGGGTCTGCACTTTGTGGGATGTTTGGAAGGGTATGCAGTCTGAAACTTGAATGTTTGTCACCATATTCTGACTTGAGCCCAGAGTGACTTGCCAGGAAAAGGTGTGCATGAGATATTGACCAAAATATGAGGCAGAAATGTGGACAACCTGCAAATATCTGTACACATGACGGGTCTGACACCACCATATTTGAATAGTTAAGAGCCTAGACATAGCAACAGTGAATGACTTACAGGGATGCCCCACAGACCCCATGTGAAATGTACAAACAGTAGGCAGAAAGGTGTAACACATGCAATGGTAACTATGGAGTCCTGAAAGTATTCATCACTTGCATGGCAGAAAAAGTGTAGTAATACATATGCTCATGCTAACCCACAGTCACAACTGCAGCATACCAGACATTTTAATGGGTGTACCCCACTGATATGTACCATTCCATGAGGCACATAACAGATGAACCTGAAAGTCTCTGGGGCCTGCTCAGCAGCATACTCAAATACCCTAATAGATGACAAGGCCCACACTATGGCCAGACCACACTGCATGCTGTAACACCATAGCAGATATAGCAAGCATTCCAAGGTGTGAATGTACATGGAAAATAGGAAAGCTACAGCAGCACACTACAGTCAAGACACCTAGCAGGCATACAAGTAGTGACTGTAAAGGGCAACTATTGAAGCCTTAGCAACAAAGTGCAAGCAAAAGTGAAAGGAAAGGACACACACACACATTAACAGTAGTAGTAGTTGTAGGTGTCAGTGTACATACACAGTTAGTACAGGAAACTGGAGAAATGGATGGAGGAATGTTAATCTACAACACACCTGGAAATATGAGAGAGATACCAACCTTTACACTCACAGAACATTGTCCACAGCATAACAGCATGGTCCCTGCCCTTAAAATCTGAAAGGGCTACGCCTATCTCACATACCTTTTTATAGCACTGTTCTGAAATCACAGTGAGAACTGCAATCAGTACACAACTGGCTGCATGCAATTAGCAAATGCTGGCTAACAATTGGTGCAGAGGCCATCACATGGGCATATGCAGATACCTACCAAAGTATGCTGTACTCCCAGTCCACACATGCAATACTTTCATTGCACCCTGAGAAGGACGTGAGAGACAGACAGACAGAGAGAGAGAGAGAGACAGAGACAGAGAAAATTGCAATTAAGCAGACACAAACAAATTGTTCAGCAACAGCTACCTGAAAGCTGACAACTGGGAAGTGGAGCAGCAGGACAGAGAACCAGGCGGCAACACAAGCAGCTGTGACAAACACAGGTAATGTAAAGTAATACTATAAAGGTCTACATACTGTGAAACCTCCATATGTGTCATTGGTCTGTATCCATATGTATATGAAGATGTGTAAAGGGCAGGGGACATACAGCAACTATCAGTGAAGGCTGTACATACATTTGTATGTGAGAGCATCTATGTGCACATATCAATGTTGGTTGATTGTAGGTTGTAGTGCCATGTACAAAGTAGGTTTCACAGTTATGTATGTTTAGCAGTATGTTAGTGTGTGTATACAGTATGGTAGACAAATATGTTGATATACCTGTCTAACATATGGATACGTATGTATTACAACATATGTATGTGTGTATACATATATATATATATATATATATATATATATATAATATGCATATATGTATACATACATAGAGAGAGAGATGTAGGAATACATAGACAGATGTAGACAGAATATTGTACAAACATATCTATGTAATGCACACATACAGATATAGATATATGTAGATACATATACATAGACAGACTGATCTGACTATCTACAGGTATGACTGTATATGACGACCTGCAACACAGCCTGTCCCACCCCCTCTGTCACTCACACCCCCTCTGTGTCCCCCCTCTCCACATCGATAGCAATATATGTACATCAATATATATATGTGTTTATGTATACAGACATATATATATATATATATATGTATATATATACATATAGATATATCTATATACATATATATATATATATATATATATATATAGAGAGAGAGAGAGACAGATGTATATAAATTCTGAGTGAGGCACATGTGTACAGATGTATTGCAACAGGTGCCTGGTGACAAAGGCATGGAGTGAACACCAGTGTCAAAACCGGAGTACCATACCACATTCCAGATCACCTACACAAGTAACCACCAGATATGTGATTGGCTGCCCACCACTGCATGCGTCAGGGGTGAACAGGGTCATAAATGTGTACAATAGTGGCCCCAATGATATTCACAGTGGCACACTATCCCTGGAATACCTGCACATGGTATGTGTCAGCGGACATGGTGTGTCAGCTATGGACATGTAGGTCGGTGTACCCCTCCACACCACATAATGGATGCCATGGCATGGACCTCACATGACAGCTACAGATATGGAGAAGGACACAGTGACATGTACAACACTGTCACAATGCACTCAAACACATTACCAATGCACAGTGACTGACAACACCACAGAGTACACATATACTACCCACATAGAGGTTACCACTCCCGGATTTACATATGTAAGTCACACCCATGACAGATGTCCAACAACCATAGCAACACCTCACACCATCCACAACCTAAATGTCTGCTGTGTCGTCCGTTACCACTGCAATAGAGTGCACATGTGGAGGTAAGAGTTCACCACAGATAAGACATACCCTGCAATAAACCACACAGTGTTAAGAAGCAAGACTCCCCATGAGTACATGTCACACATACCCCTGCTGAATGTTAGTCAGATAGGTAATATGCCATATGAGTCACCCTGTGTAACTGTGTGACAGCAGCAGGTACCATCACACCACATGTGTCACAATGGTCAGGGTAGCAGAACAGTACACTGCTGTAGTCCCAGGGGCAATAGCATATTGTATAGTATTGTATTGTAATGTAATGTATTATGTTGTATTGTACTGGTATGTTGAGGTGCCTCCTTCGTGGAGTGGAACCACTGCTGCTGTGTGCCAGTGTACAGGTACATATCCTGTAGTCAGGCTAGTGTTACATAGCACTTCTATATGTGTGTTTAGCTCCTGTCAGAGTTTATGTAGCATGCAACTGGGGATACCATCAGGTCCCATTCATGTTGTGTATTCTGCTGTCCTGAGGGTGGCTCTCACCTGGACATCTGTGATGACAGGGAGGTTACAGTCAGCTGGGATAACTATGTCTTATTTTGGGGAGAGGTGGTGACACCTGCACTGAACCTGTCTGCCACAATGTTGTCAATATCTGTGGTGTCAGTGAAATATGTGTTGTTGTGTACTAACTATGGGCATAGAGGATGGATCCTGACCAGGTTGCTAACATAACTGAAGAAGGCCTTCTGGTTATCTGTAGTGTCCCTCTTGATTTCCCTCTCAAAGTTGCCCATGGATGTTTGTATGATGGAAAATAGATCCTTACTAGTGCTGCTCAGACATGCCCTCCTTTATGGAATTATGCTCTGTCTTGCAGTAGCTTCCATCTTCTGTAATACAATCTGTCTATGGCTGGGGTCCACCAGACAGGATGCTGTCCCTTTGTGGAGAGTGTCTTGGTCATATATGGGATTGCATGATCCATGCATTCTCGGAGATGTCTGTAGAAAGCAATTGTGTAGGGGTCAGCATTGTGGGTTGTATCTGCCACTGGCCCAGTGGGCTGAAAGGATACCATGTCACTGTTACAAAGTGTAAAGTTTGTATCTGTAATGTTATGCACTATAGTCGTTTGTGCTGGTGGTGGAGGTGGGATATGTATATCCAGGGCAATCAGTGTGTGGTCAGCTCACAGTAGTTGATGATTTAGGCCATACACTTAGATACAAACCCCAGAGTGAGGAGGTGCTCTTGACCTGAATCAGTGTTCTGACTGCTGGGGTTTGGTAGTATGTAATATGGAGTGTGCCAGGTACTGTACAGTTGCTGGCTGAGCACTGATACCTGGCCATCTACATGTGTATCCACCAATAGACAGACAGATGCTACATATGTGAGATATGTTGTATCATAACAGTCGGGTAGCATGTGTAGTATGTGCCAAATTCTGCTGATATATTGCTGATACCAGGTTATTTTCTTTCTCAGGTACATGGCCCACCCGCGGAATCCCACCTACTCCACAACTGAGGATGAGGAGATACACAGAGCCTGCGCGGGATTATGCAATACTCTTTGCCCGCACCAGCCAGAATCAGCAGGAGAGGGCTGCACTGTGGCAAGACCTTGTCCGCCGGGTAATTGACATAGGCATGCATAATAGGACATATGAGGAGGTACGACATCACTGCAGTGATTTAATCAGACATGTCCGCCAGCACAAACACAGTGGAACTGACCACAGAACAGAAAGGAACAGCCGACCACGGAGGAAGACACACAAGGAAAGGAAGACCACAGGACCCAGGACCGGACCAGGACCCAGAAAGGATCCAGCCGACCACCACAGTGGAGGACAGAACACACACAGGACCCAGAAAAGGACAAACGGACCGACACACACACATGGAGACATGGACACAAGGACAGTGGACAGGAAACACACCACACACACACAGAGGACACATGGACACAGACACAGACACAGAACACACAGGACCACACAACTGACCCAGGACACACAGACCACACACCCAGGACCCTAGACAACCACACACACAGACACACAACCCAGGTATGGACACCCAGGACCCCAGGACACAAAATATGGACACATAACTAGCCCCAGACCAGGAATGGACAGAACACACAGGAAGGACACAAAATGGATGGAGACACCACACAAGAAGACCCAGGACACAGACAGAAGACACACATAGACAGAGCGTTATATGAGTCACCCTGTGTAACTGTGTGACAGCAGCAGGTACCATCACACCACATGTGTCACAATGGTCAGGGTAGCAGAACAGTACACTGCTGTAGTCCCAGGGGCAATAGCATATTGTATAGTATTGTATTGTAATGTAATGTATTATGTTGTATTGTACTGGTATGTTGAGGTGCCTCCTTCGATGAGTGGAACCACTGCTGCTGTGTGCCAGTGTGCAGGTACATATCCTGTAGTCAGGCTAGTGTTACATAGCACTTCTATATGTGTGTTTAGCTCCCTGTCAGAGTTTATGTAGCATGCAACTGGGGATACCATCAGGTCCCATTCATGTTGTGTATTCTGCTGTCCTGAGGGTGGCTCTCACCTGGACATCTGTGATGACAGGGAGGTTACAGTCAGCTGGGATAACTATGTCTTATTTTGGGGAGAGGGCGGGGTGACACCTGCACTGAACCTGTCTGCCACAATGTTGTCAATATCTGTGGTGTCAGTGAAATATGTGTTGTTGTGTACTAACTATGGGCATAGAGGATGGATCCTGACCAGGTTGCTAACATAACTGAAGAAGGCCTTCTGGTTATCTGTAGTGTCCCTCTTGATTTCCCTCTCAAAGTTGCCCATGGATGTTTGTATGATGGAAAATAGATCCTTACTAGTGCTGCTCAGACATGCCCTCCCTTTATGGAATTATGCTCTGTCTTGCAGTAGCTTCCATCTTCTGTAATACAATCTGTCTATGGCTGGGGTCCACCAGACAGGATGCTGTCCCTTTGTGGAGAGTGTCTTGGTCATATATGGGATTGCATGATCCATGCATTCTCGGAGATGTCTGTAGAAAGCAATTGTGTAGGGGTCAGCATTGTGGGTTGTATCTGCCACTGGCCCAGTGGGCTGAAAGGATACCATGTCACTGTTACAAAGTGTAAAGTTTGTATCTGTAATGTTATGCACTATAGTCGTTTGTGCTGGTGGTGGAGGTGGGATATGTATATCCAGGGCAATCAGTGTGTGGTCAGCTCACAGTAGTTGATGATTTAGGCCATACAGTACTTAGATACAAACCCCCAGAGTGAGGAGGTGCTCTTGACCTGAATCAGTGTTCTGACTGCTGGGGTTTGGTAGTATGTAATATGGAGTGTGCCAGGTACTGTTACTGTTGCACAGTTGCTGGCCTGAGCACTGAGCACTACCTGGCCATCTACATGTGTATCCACCAATAGACAGACAGATGCTACATATGTGAGATATGTTGTATCATAACAGTCGGGTAGCATGTGTAGTATGTGTGCCAAATTCTGCTGACATATATTGCTGATACCAGGTTATTTTCTTTCTCAGGTACATGGCCCACCAGCTGAATCCCACCTACTCCACAGCTGAGGATGAGGAGATACACCAGAGCCTGGTGCGGATTATGCAATACTCTTTTCCGCACTCAGCCAGAATCAGCAGGAGAGGGCTGCACTGTGGCAAGACCTTGTCCGTCCGGGTAAATGACATAGGCATGCATAATAGGACATATGAGCAGGTGCGACATCACTGCAGTGATTTAATCAGACATGTCCGGCCAGCGCATGCCGGATATCCACAGGCAACAGGTCGCCACAGGTGGTGGGGTGGCTACACATCCCCACTCACCAGACTGGAGGGACTACTCATGAGTGTAGTGGCTCCAGTCCACCAGCAACAACAACAGCAGCAGACATGCATTATGATGGAGGCTGGAGCCACGCAGCAGCAAGACAGTGAACGTGCAGGTAATATGCCATATGTATAGTTGACTGTTGTGTACACTGGTAGTTAATGCATGTGTGAGGTGTGTCCTTGGTTTGTAGCTGTCACCATAGTATTTAATGTGCAAGTGTGATATCCTCAATATTAGCAACTGACCTGTGAAAGGCGACTGTTGTACTACTGACCTGTATCATACTCAGTAAGTAACAATGGCACAGTTGTGCCCACTGACATTAGTTTCTTCACGTCTGCAGGACCCTCTGGTATAACAGCAATGCAGCCTATCCATGCTGGTGAGTGTGTATTAACAATTCCTGTAATAGTGTTGATAGTAATAGTACTATTTGGCTCACTTAGTAGTGCTCTTTGTATGCATGTAGGTGTGTCTGTGTCTGTGTGTTGATATCACGCATACTGAGTACTGTACAATTGTGTGAAACTGTGTGCATGTGTGCATGTGTGCAAGTGTGCATGTGTGCACGTGTGCATGGGTGCACCTGTGCATGTGTGCACATGTGCATGTGTGCACCTGTGCATGTGTGCATGTGTGCACGTGTGCATGTGTGCCTGTGTGCACCTGTGCATGTGTGCATGTGTGCATGTGTGCACCTGTGCATCTGTGCATGTGTGCACCTGTGCATGTGTGCACCTGTGCATGTGTGCATGTGTGCACCTGTGCACGTGTGCATGTGTGCATGTGTGCACCTGTGCATGTGTGCACCTGTGCATGTGTGCATGTGTGCATGTGTGCACCTGTGCATGTGTGCATGTGTGCACCTGTGCATGTGTGCACCTGTGCATGTGTGCATGTGTGCACCTGTGCATGTGTGCATTTGTGCACCTGTGCATGTGTGCACCTGTGCATGTGTGCATGTGTGCACCTGTGCATGTGTGCATGTGTGCATGTGTGCATCACTGGTAATGTGTAGACATTGTAAACTGTGTTTCCTGTTTCCCTCCCACAGGTTCTGTTGCTGCTCTGGTGTCATGTAGCAGGGAACCTGAATCAGGTGCCGTGGGTACTGATAATGATGACATCTGTGTAACGGCACAGGAAAGTATGCCAGGGTCCGGCATTGGTCAGCCGATTGACAGTACACAGCTGTCGACCCCATCAATGCGCACAGTTATCCTGCCAATTCCCCCTTTGTCACCAATGCCCCTAGGTGATGGATAGCATACAGTGGGCATTGACCAGGGTAATGTGGTATCTGTGGCACATGCCTCCCCACACAGCAGCCATGGGCATGGCCCAGAGATGGTACCACACAGACAGATGTCCAGGGGTTCTCGTGGGAGCATCCGTGGGCGTACTGCCCCTGTCAGACGTGCCCACAGAGGTCTTACAACCTCAGCTATGTTTCGGGCTGTCATGCAGGCACAGTCACGTATGGAACGGTACACCAGACAGGGTCTGAGAGAGCTGACAGCATGTCACACAGCCATGACTGACAGTGTGCGTGACATTGCGGCTGCCATCCGTGATTTCACCGATGTCATAGACAGACATTGTGGGGACATATTAGACCAGTTCCACAACTACATGTCCATGAGCCAGGGCGATGGTGGGCAGTTGAGGCGTCGACGTGGCCGTATGCCAGCAACAGCAGCAGCTGGCAGTCGTCGTGGACGACAACAGGGCCGCGGCTGCCCCTCAGGTGTTAGCAGCAGCCCCAGCAATGCTGGGTCTGTGCTGTCATCAGACCACCCCAGGAGACCACGCACGGCTCTGGCCGGGCCCGACAGAGATCTGTGTCCAGTCAACGAACACCTGCTTCTGATGACAGTACCCAGTCTGGGTTGGTACTGGATACGGTCCGTAGCACCCCTGCAAGGCACATGGTACTGTGTCCGTGGCCAGAGACACTGATCTGTATGACCTGGCAGGTACAGTCTGTGGCTGTCCACAAACACCAGTATATGGCAGCCATGAGGTGGAACTGTGTGCATCCATACACACATGCGAATTGACAACACCTCGGGCATCAACATTGCCCCACCTTCTACTGCTGTCCCTCACCAACACACATACACATACATGTCAATTGGTGGTATCGGTGGCTGACTCAGGCATACCAAGTTCACACCCTGTGCATATGATGAAACTGTGCCACTTCCTGCAATCTGTAACAACTGTGCAGGTACAGGTTAACATGTTGCTGATGCACAGGGTGACCACATAGATGTGTAGTAATAGTATCATGTTGTTAACAGTACTGTGTGCTGAATTAATTGTGGGTATATCACAGCATGCCTGATGCAGTAAGTGTGAATGTCATGTCCTGTTGTCTACACCCATGGTAAGTACCATAGTGTATCATCTGCACATGTTGGCATACTGGTGGTAATGATGTCAACAGAAGGCTACATACATAGGTAGCACAGGGGATAAGGTTATGAATGTAGTAATACACAATGATGGACATGTAAATTGCAAGTGGCATGTTGCCCACACTGGACTCTGCAATGCAGATGTTTGAGGTTGTTGATATGTGTGCAGTAAAACACGACTGGTACAGGACACACAGGAGCACCCTAGCACTGCATGCTCACATCTCATACCATGCTAGACAGCCCCAACACACATAACTAACTGTCACAGGAGGGAGAGTCCCCATATATGTCAGGGATACTGTGGTGGTAGGCCAGGTAGCATACATCCTACTAAGTATGGAACCACTGAGTGAAGGCTCAGTGTCTGTTATTTGACATGTGTATTACTGCAGGTATGAGCACATGGGTTTCCATCCAGTTATTGTACATCCTGACAGTACATGGTCTGTACACTTGTGTGCACTGAGACTGGACCCTAGCCACCTGACCCGTGTATTTCCATGTACATGTGCATAGTGCCTGCATATTTGCAGTGTTACCTACTGGAACTGGTACAGCGTGTTTGTTGTACAATGGACTACATGCAGCCCTGTTTACTGTAGCTTTGTTTGCATGCATGTTTGCTTGCAATTACCCTGGAATACTGATCACACCTGCAATGCATAGTTATAGAGCTTCTGTGGACTCCTAGTGCCATCTGCATAGCTTACTATATGTATGTCCATGTCCCACTTGACAGGATGTCACTGTTTGCCCTGTTCACATGTACATTGCCTGTGACACAGTGCATATGACTTACCTGGCATGTGTCCACGTGAGCAGTCATATATGCTACTGCTAACTAATCACAGGCACTACACCTTCACATATTCATCTTCTGTTGAACTACCTGCTTCGCTAGGGACGGCCTGCACCTGTCACCCCTGGGCTTTCAGATATTGGCAAAGGCTCTTGCTACCCCCATAGTGCCTATGTTAGGCAAGGCTCAAATGACAAACCCACCTTCATAGGTATCACAAGGGATAAGAAACTCAGAGTAATGCTACCCAACGCCAGAAGTCTAAACCTCCAGATGCATGCACCCAAAACATTCCTTGGCATGGAGAACATCGATATCTGTGCAGTAACAGATGCCTGGTTCAGGGCTACTGAGAGCACACCAGCACTACCAGGTTTAACGTGGTTGATTTCTTTGAAACAGTCACCAAGGCCATTGACGAGGGGAAGGTGGTTCACACAGCCTATCTGGACCTTGCAAAAGCCTTCACAACAATACCCCACTTGGGCATTCTAGAGAAGCTCACCAGCTTAAATATAAGCCCCTATGTCACTAGATGGATTGCACAGTGGCTCAAGGACAGAACCCACATGGTTAGAATTGCTGGAGCCATGCCAGACTCCAAACCAGTTACGAGTTGTGTCCCACAAGGCTCAGTCCTGGGACCTCTCTTGTTTGGTATATATTTATTGGAGGTACAGGCCAACACGGACGGACTGTGGCTGACCAAATATGCAGATGACTGCGAACTGGCCACCATAATCGACTCTCCAGCCGACACAAGCATCTTCCAAAGGGGCATCATAGAAACAGACAACTTGTGCCAGAGCCATGGCCTTCAGCTGAACAGTGTTTAGAAAGGGGAATGTGCATCCTGTAGTCTGTTCACCTAGTTGCCAAAAGGGACATTGTCCTCACACACACTAACCCCCCTCAGCCAAACACACACACATGTATCAATTGTAGGATTCAAACCCCTATCTGACTATGTTATGATACTCAAAACTGACACATTAGCAGAGTGTGCTATTCGCATTACTGGGAGGTTTCTCTTCTCTTGCTGTACTTATAGGGTGCTGACATCATCAGTGTTTAGAAAGGGAAATGTGCATCCTGTAGTCTGTTCTCCTAGTTGCCAAAAGGGACATTTTCTTCACACACAATTGCACACGCACTAACCCCCCTGAGACAAACACACACACTTGCAGGATTCAAACCCCTACCTAACTATATTATGATACTTGAGACAGACGCATTAGCGGAGCGCGCTATTCGCATTACTGGGAGATTTTCCTTCTCTTGCTGTACTTATAGGGTGCTGACATCATCAGTGTTTAGAAAGGGAAATGTGCATCCTGTAGTCTATTCACCTAGTTGCCAAAAGGGACCTTGTCCTCACACACACTAACCCCCCTCAGCCAAAATGACACACTTGCCATTTACAGGATTCTAACCCCTATTTGGCTATTTTATGACACTCGAGACAGACACATTAGCAGAGTGTGCTATTCGCATTACTGGGAGGTTTTCTTCTCTTGCTGTACTTATAGGGTGCTGACATCATCAGTGTTTAGAAAGGGAAAGGTGCATCCTGTAGTCTGTTCACCTAGTTGCCAAAAGGGACATTGTCCTCACACACACTAACCCCCCTCAGCCAAAAACCCACACTTGCCATTTGCAGGATTCAAACCCCTACCTAGCTATGTTATGATACTTGAGACAGACGCATTAGCGGATCGTGCTATTCGCATTACTGGGAAGTTTTTCTTCTCCTGCTATACTTATAGAGTGCTGACATCATCAGTGTTTAGAAAGGGGAATGTGCATCCTGTAGTCTGTTCTCCTAGTTGCCAAAAGGGACATTTCCCTCACACACACTAATCCCCCTCAGACAAACACACACACTTGCCATTCACAGGATTCAAACTCCTACCTAACTATGCTATGACACTTGAGACGGGCGCATTAGCGGAGTGTGCTATTCGCATTACTGGGAGGTTTTTCTTCTCCTGCTGTACTTATAGAGTGCTGACATCATCGGTGTTTAGAAAGGGGAATGTGCATCCTGTAGTGTGTTTTCCTAGTTGCCAAAAGGGACATTTTTCTCCCACAGATTTACACACACACACACTAACCCCACTCGCACACACACTGAGCATTTGCAGGATTCAAACCCCTACCTAAGTTATGACACTTGTGATGGACGCATTAGCAGAGCGCGCTATTCACATTAGTGGGAAGTTTTTCTTCTCCTGCTATACTTATAGAGTGCTGACATCATCGGTGTTTAGAAAGGGGAATGTGCATCCTGTAGTGTGTTTTCCTAGTTGTCAAAAGGGACATTTTTCTCCCACAGACTTAGACACACTGAGCATTTGCAGGATTCAAACCCCTACTTAACTATGTTATGATAGACGCATTAGCGGAGCGAGCTATTTGCATTACTGGGAAGCTTCTTTTCTCCTGCTGTACTTATAGGGTGCTGACATCATCGGTGTTTAGAAAAGGGAATGTGCATCCTGTGGGGAGGCAGACACCAAGCACACTCTGGCTTAGCTGTCATTCCCTAGGGCAAACAGCCTAGTGTTGACCTCTACACCCATATGTTTAATTGTCAAATGCACATTATTTGTTGCTGGTAGACTGTTTGCACATCTTTATTGCCATAGCATTCCCTGTTTGTATGAACAACTTGTGCATCTGTGGAAGATGTTTGCATATGGGAGGGATCCACTATATCACGTATGTCTCTGTAGTCATTTAACTGTGTGCACTGGGCAGACTGCTGTAATGTGGTTGGTTCCTGGAATAACACATAAAAATACCAGATATGTGTGTCCAACTGCTAAACTGAGATTTGGCCTAAGTGTGTGAGCATGCCCAGTTCAGCCTTCCCATGGCATGTTGTCTGACATGTCTCATTTATCAAAGTGTGTGAGCATGCCCAGTGTGAGCATTCCATATGTTGGACTCTGCAGCCCACCACCTTTGTGGATGAGTGTGAACTTCAACAAATATCACCCGTTTATGGTTGTGTGTCATGTTGTGTAGTTACTGTACAACTGCTTTGTGTGTGAACACAACAGGATTATACTGTGCCTGCAGTGTTTGCATGGGATACTTTGCATACAGTTGTCAACATCCTTTCACACTGACCTAACACTGTAGTACTGTATAGTGTACTGGTAGTACTTTGACTGTGGTGGACAGTATCCTGGGCTTTAGTGCTATCACTGCTTTACATTTCGATAGTGAGCACAACAGCCTGGTTACGGGGCAGTTGTGTACATCTGACCATGTTGCATTCTGTTCAGATATGAACTACTTAAACCAGGCTTGTCCAACATTGGTAGTGTATTCCACAACATAGGTGTACATTTGCAAACACTAGCGATGTGCCCTAGTCCATGTCTAATGCTAGTTGGAGAGTGTGTTTGTCCTTCAACACACATTGTAAATGGAGTTTGCCATGACATATGTCATGGTTAGTATACTGTGCCTCTGTCTACCTGTGACATGACAGTGATACCCAGGATAAAGCTACCATCTCCCATCCACTCATCAAGATTCCTATTGAGGAAGATTGATAAGTGACTCTATGGGTAGCCTGTACTGGGGGTTCATGGGTGGGGGTGGCTTCTGTGTTATGGATCATGCAGTACAGCTTGTCCTATGTAAGTCAGTGCTGGGGTTCAGGTCTCTCATGTGCATAGCTCACTGCCATTCAGATTGTAGAAGGTGCAGCATGTTTATTGATACCAGCAACACAGGCAACACATGGCATCTGTGCAAGCTCTTTGATACTCCTGGTGAGGTACTGTTGGGGACTTTACTGTTGATGGAGGTGTCTGCTGAGGTACATCCCACAGGGGCTATTGTAGTCAATTGTACCGCTGATAAAGGATGACTGCAGAGCCACAATGACCTCCCCTTATCTAGATCTGACAACCTTCATGATTAGGTGGGTATATGGTATGTTTCTGTAAACACTACAGCACATGTTTGTCCAATGCAGGATATCTATCACCTTGTGTCCCCAGGTCTCTCATTACATGTTAACACGTAATGGGTTAACACCTATGTGGTAACTGGTGGGCACTTACTGTATATCCACGGGGGTTGACTATACACGTTTCTGCAATTAGCTTGCTGACATGGCTATGGCACCAGTTGTCTGTTTCTATGTGGCCCTTTTGTGGGATGCTTGTGTCAGCTGGTGGATCATATGTGGTGAGCAGTTTGTAGTCCTCTGCAAACATGTTCGGACACAGTCCTTCCATGTTTGCCTGTACCTATGGGACATATATACCAGACGAGGGAGATCCCAGGACCAAGCCTTGTGGGATGCCAGTTATATCTGGTTTGTAGTCTGACATGGCTGCAGCATGTCTGACCATGTCTGTTCTGTCCTTGGTCTGGTTTGCAACCCCTCTACTGACATAGGGGTTTATATTTAAGCTGGTGAGCTTATCTATAATGAACACGTAGGGTATTGTATAGAAGCCTTTGCCAGGTCCAGCTACGCTGTGTGGACCACATTGCCCTCATCAATGACCTTAATGACTGTTTCAATTGAGTCAAACATGTTTAGGGGCAGGATCTGCACTTAAGAAAGCCACACTGGGTAGGGTCCGGTGTCAGTAGGTCCCCAATATCTTTATGTCTGTGGTACATGCCGAACCTTTCCATAGCTGTGCAGACTGAGCTTCTCAGGATTCTGGGGTAGTAGTTTTCAGTATCCATTCAAGCAACACCTTTGTTGAGAAGGACCACTGTTGTTGTACACTGCTCTTTGGGTACATATTCTGTGGTAAGGCTGACATTGAGCAGTAGTGTGGTTTGGCATTCCATTCATCTTGGAGTCCATGTTGCACTAAGCCCAGGACACCATCTCATACCATTGCTGCTGTGTGTTTTGCTTTGTAGATGTTGGCTGTTACCTCAGCATCTGCAATGTCAGGGGGCCAGCAGTCTGCTGGGATAGATATTATGCATTCGGTGGGGGGGGGGGGGGGGTTACACTGCACCTGTCAGGATGTATGTTGGCAATATGTGTGTGTGTTTGTGATATTTGTGTGATTCAGAGCATATCTGTGAATTCCCAACATGGTTCCTACCATCAGTTGTGAAAGCCTTGGGATTATCCTTAGTGTCCTGTACAATTTGTATCTTCATAGGTTCATAGGTTCATACTAGGCTATCCACCCTAGGGCATTTGTTAGCCTAGCCAGAGTGTGTGTGGCTTTTACCACCCCTTGCTATGTGAATATTACGGCCATTTATGATTTGCTTTGCTGTGCCTCTGTCTGGACATGACACAGTGAAGACCCCCAGTGTAACTCTACAATCATCCATCCACTTGGCAAGATTCCTGTTGAAGAGTGTCAGTGAGGGGCTCTGCCTAACATGGAGTGGGATTCTGGTCCAGGGTGTGGGGAGCCTCTGGATTATGTATCTGTCCCACCAGCACATCCTATTTCATTATTTGTTGAGGTTGACATCTCTCACTCTCACAGCTCCGATGGATTTGAGTTTTCTGGGGTGGAGCATGTCCATTACTCCTGTGTTGGGCATGGCCTTCTACAACAGGCATGCAATGCCTCTGTGTAGGCAGTATGTGACTGCATTCAGCTGGGGTGTCTACAGCCAGGCAGCATATGACATATATTTGAGACCCTTTATCCTCTTGGTGAGGTACCTTTGAGGTCTTTCTAACTGCTGCAGGTGTCAGGTAAGGTACATCCCATATGAGGCATTGTACTAGATTATGGGTGTGATTAGAGAACAGTATAGGGGCACAATGACCTCTGTTGACGTAGATGTGAATCCTTTCCTGATACAGTGTCAAATGTAGACAGTCTTCCTAGCCACATTGGCAATGTGGGTGTCACATAACAGGTTACTGTCCACTTGTGTCCCTAGGTCCCTGGTTACTCCTTCCATACATAATGGTTTACCACCTATGTGGTAATTTGTGGTACCTTGTTTGGTATTTGGTGGGACATTCATACTGTCCAGTGTCTTCAGGATGGCTGGGTGGGGTTCCTGTGTGTGAGAGTGTGGTCTGTAGCATGCTACAGACTGTACAGCAGTCTTGCCTACAGTTAGTTGCACATGGGTGGACTCCAATGCCTTGTGCATTGTCAGTTACCTGGACGTATGGGTGTCTGTGCTGAATATGGATACTCACCCTCCTTTTATGTTTTGTTCCAGGTTTTGGCGCCATGACACATGATACGTGGTATAACCTGGTAGTGCTGGTGTGCAGTCAGGAGGCTTGCAGCAGGTTTCTGTCACTGCACAGACATCGATGTTCTCCATACTGGGGATGGCCTTGGGAGCATGCATATTGGGGTTTACACATCTGGCATTGGTCAGCATTACCCTTATGTTTCTTTCCACTTATGTTTTCTAGGGTGGTGGGTCAGTCTTTTCAGCCTTGCCTACAAAAGGCTCTATGGAGGTGGCAAAGGCCTTATCCAATATCCAGACGCCCAGGGGTAACAGGTGCAAGCCATCCCAAGAACAGCTGCGTGGCTTGTCAAGCATGACATCCCAAGCAGACAGACATTGGATCCCCTTGGAATGACACCAGTAAGTGTGCCACTTGCTATGACTGATCATTCCGTGTTTGTACTGTGGCATTATTCTTGGTAAGGGTAGGATGCTGCAAATGGTGAGTGTCATACCGGCCTGGACTACATAATCAGAGAGCTCATCTATGTCTCTTTTCATGTAGTCTAGGGAGGTACATCTCAGGTCATTCACACCAGCATGGACTATGACTGCATCATATTTCTACTTGCTTTGGAGTGACCTGCATACTTCTGTTATGTGGCGTATTGTGGCAGCCTACAGGCAGCTTACTGTACCCTTTTCCTTGTTCAGTCTGGTGTGCGGGACAGCAGTGTGTCTGACTATGGAGTCACCTATTACAACTGTATCAGGCATGTTGTTTCTCCTTCTGGCCTGTGACTGTTTGGCACACCAGCTTTGTGTACTATGTGTTGCATGTGCTATGTTTGGAGGTTGTTTGATTGGGTGTCTGCTTTAGAGGCCTCTGTTGGTGTGCTGTGTTTGTAATTTGTGCCTCTAGGAATGTTTTTCTGTGTTTATGTGTTTGGTTTGCAGTTGTGATAGGTCTATGTGGGACTGTGTTTGTGGTGTGTGTGGTTACCTTCTCCTCCTGACTAGTTTTGCGAGTACTGAGTTGAGGGAGCTCAGCCTCCAGTTTGGATAGATGGTTGCATCTCTCACATATATTTGTATTTCTTGGGTGGAGTTGGGGGTTGTCTGTGTACTTGGGGCAGGTGTAACATTGCCTCAGGATTCACAGATTCAACTTGTTGTGGCTGGCCTTAGTGGATTGTATGTGTGGACAGATTTTATTGCCATACTACTGATCAGTGATTACTTCATTGTTTATGTTTGCTCTATCATGTAGTAGCTTCTTCATTCTCTTGCATGGTTTGGTTATGGCTGGTGTCCACCATGCCAGATTCCTGTGTGTATGGCATTGTGTCTTGTTTTAATTTAGGATTGCATAATCCAAGCATTCCTGGCAGTGTTCATGGAATGGCTGTATTACAGGTTCTGAGGTGTGGCCCATATTTTGCACCTGCACAGGACCTTTAATGGATTCCACTCAGTTTGGAGGAGTGCAAATATTGCTTAACACATGTTTTCCACTGTGGTTTTCTGGCTAGGAACTGTGGTCAGGATTTGTATATCCAGTGTGATTACTCTATGGTCTGGTTTAACCAGTGAGCAATACACTTCTCATCTTGCCATCCAGTACCCATGTTGCTGATTATCACATCCAGTATGCTTACCCCTCTTGTGGGAGTGGTACGTTGTTCCTGGGACTTTTGGTTTATGGATTCTATGAACTTTTGTCCTACACTGTTGCAGCTAGTATAATGCTCCCAGTCTATGTCTGGGTATTTTCAGTCACCCAATATAATGTGGTTTGGAGGACTTGATATATTCATGTATTCCAGCATAGGCCAGGTGCAGTTCCTGGTGTTGGGACAGTAGTCTGTAGCAGGCTATAAACTGGGGGGGGGCAGTTTTAGCCACTGTTACTTGACCATGGCTAGTCCATGCTGCTTTTTGTTGTTGTACCAACATGGGGGTGTGGTTATCCTTGACAATTCTTGCTAGTCACCCTCCTTTTGTAGCTTGTTCCATGTTTTGAGGCTGTACAGCACAGTATGAGGTGTAACCTGGTAGTGTTAGGGTGCTGTTGTGAGCCTTGACTCAGTTTTCTGTTACAGCGCAGATATCAACATTCTCCATACTGGGTGAGTTTAGACTGCATGCATCTTGCTGTTTCGACTTATCCCTTATCTTATTCTTATCCCTTCTGATACCTATGGAGATAGGTTTGTGTTTTGAGCCTTACCTATTCAGGGCACACTGTGGGTAACAACAGCCTTTGCCAGTATCCATACGGCCTGCACTGATAGGTGCACGCCAGTCCTAGCAGGTGGTGCATCATGTCATGCTCAGCATGTCATCCCAGACTGGCACACATTGGATCCCCTTTGACTAACTGCAATACTTCAGTCAATTATTGCACTTGATCATCTCATTGTCATGTTGTGGCATGATGCTAGGTGAGGGTAGGATGTTAGTCAGGGTCCTCAGGTGTGCATATAGTACATGGTGTTACATTACTTAACACATAGCATTCATGCCTCAGTTGGTGCTGCAGGGCTGCCTCTGTCGGATGCGCATATTACACTTCCCTGTACATGTTTGAGAGCAGGTTGTGTCATGTTAGGCATCCCTGTTACTATATGAGTGAGTCAGAGAGGGGTATCATTCGCAGGGTTCCTACTGAGACAGTGTATGTGCTATGCGTTGCCTCTTTGCCAAGGCCAGGGCATACTGGGCACGCCTCCTTCTGCCTACTGGGGCAGGCTCAGGTTGTTCCTCCTCCGAGTCACGCTCTGCCTGTGATGGCTTTGGCAATGGTGGGGGGCTGTTTGGCCCGGCCCTATGCTGGTCCTGCTGCAGCTGTTTTTGCAAGATCATATTATGTAGCATAGCACATACCATGACAATTTGGGTACATGTAGTTGGTGTGTACTGCAAGGCTCCACCAGATGTGTCCAGACACCGGAACCGTGACTTGAGCAGCCCAAACACTCGCTCTATTACATTACGTGTTTGTGCGTCTGCCTCATTATGGCGTTCCTGTTCAGGTGTGTGTGCGTTTCTGATGGGTGTCATCAGCCACGGCTCCAGTGCATAACCTGCATCCCCCACTAGGTGTCCATGCGGGATGTCCCCATTGGCAAATGTCTGGTACAGCTCGCCAAATGCCAGATGTGGGAATCATGGTAGCTCCCAGGACAGCCAGCACACACATTCATTATTATGCCCTGGGCATCACACATGACCTGGCAGTTGATGGAGGGGAAGCCCTTGCGGTTGATGTATGCCCTACCCCGCTCACCGGCTGGTGCTTTGATGCGTATGTGCGTGCAGTCTATTGCACCCACTACCTCAGGGTATTCCGCTATTTGCTGGAAGAGACGCATATTGCTGGCCAATACCTCACGGGCATTGGGGAAATATACATGATCACCGACATGTGCTGATATGGCATCCAGGAACTGGTGCAGTACCCTGGAGGCTGATGCCTGTGATATCCCCATCATATAACCAGTTGGTCTCTGGAAGGTACCTGTTGCTAGTATTCTTAGGCCAACACATACCTTGGTTTCCACTGGGATGGGTTCCCTTCTGTTGGTTCTGTGTGTGAGGCGTGGCCTGCACAGCTCCACTATTTGCTGCAGGAGGTCTCTGTCCACTCTATAGCGCTCTACTATCTCCAGCTCATGTAACCCGTGGTAGGTGACCCTGGGCCTGTACACTCTTCCACGTCTCTTCACTGTGGGTTGTCTGGCACCATCTGCATTGTCACCACCCTCAGCAAGTCGCCTATGTCTCATTATGATAGCTATGGCAGCCCCTAACATTTCTGCTCTGAGTTCAGCTTTTTCAGTTTTCACTTCTGATAACTTAACTCCTGTCTTGCAGTGTCTCTTGAGAGAAACATCCTGCACTGCTGTTTGCAGAGTTTTAAGTGCTGGGCTGGGCTACTATTCTGCCTGTGTAATTGCCTGCATCTAATTGTTTTCACCTGCTAGCTCCAGCAGTATTCCCTGCTAGCTTCCTACTAAATCTGTTGCTTCCTTTTCCCTTTCTGTTTCCTCAGGGTGGAGCCGTGTGTAAACCAGCAGAAACACGCTCACAGTGGCTTACACACGCGCACACATACTTACACGGTTCAGAATCTGCTTATTCAGATTAAAACGCGTGCACGCCCGTGCAAACAGTGTTAAACATCTCCCAACACGCTCCCACATGTTCAGTCTGCCTTACACGCGCACACACTGCCTTACTCGCACTTCATGGTGCGCACACGTGCACATACACATCCAGCAAGAAACTTTGGTGTAGGCAACAGTGTACACCTTCCATTTCTTGACTTTCTCATGCTTAGTTAGTGGCACACCTCTTTCCATGATATCTGTCTGACATCTGTCATGTAACTCTGACCTCCAATGAACTGCATTTCTTTCTACCATTCCCCCCTGTGATGTCACCTATCTCCTACTCTGTTCCTCCCCCTTCTGTAACTCTTACACTACTCAGACTGTGCTCATTTGCTATGTGACAGTGGAATTCAGTATCCTTACACTCATTTGCATCAGATTGCCTACTAATGCTTAGTTACATGTCTTAGACTCAGCTTCCCCCCTTAGCAACCACTACACGGTGGCCATGTTGGTTTTGGTCTGCTGGTCCCTGCATTGACATTCCATGTATTGCATAAAACCTATATTTGTAGGTTTAAAACCTTCGTTTTTATGTTTTATACAGTGCAGCCCATTTGTTCGGGGCTGCGCTGGGTTTAAACATCGGCAATCGCCGAAAAAAAAAATTATATTTTTAATATATTTGCATCAGGTTACTTTGCCAATGGCCACATATTTAGCCATTGGCATGCTGCCTGACACATATGCACCCTTTATTTGGAGCTGACATGGCTCCATTGCAGTTTTTGCAGAAACGTACTCAGTTGTCAACTGAGTACATTTCTGCAGCTAAAACGGCTCTTACACGGGCTGTTCTGGGCTTCCTGGATCGCTAATCATCCTCATTTGCATACTATTCGGCTGCAAGTGAGGTGATTAGCTTATCCACGCCCACTCCGTGTAAGAGCCGTTTTAGCTTGTCTCTTACACGGACTTTGGGCTGTTCCTGGATCGCGAAGGCTGCATGGAGTCTTACACTACTCTTAGACTCCGTGCAAGCCTTCGTGAATCCTGCCCTATGTTTATTTAGTTTTTTTTTTTTTTGAGATTAGGGAATAAAAAGTTACTTGTTAAGGTATCTGATATAACAACTGAGAAATATTGTTCATGAGGGGTTCTGAAGACAATTGGTCATGTTTTCATTGAAGGTAGAGCAGTGGTTAAATTTTGGAATGCATTAAAAAGATTGAAAAAATTACTATTTTCTTATTTGAATTAAGTAATGATTTAGTTTGCTATGTAGTTAAGCATGAGTATACATTACTGTCCATTCATGCACAAACAGGTTGGAACCTGTTTTCCCTTACTCTGCCTCATTACTTCCCCTAGTCTCTTCTCCTCTTACATCCACATTATTTTTTTTTTACAAAGGCTTTCTTTTGTTTGAATTGCAAGGCCTTAGACTTAGTTTGTGACACAATGGAAATTATTTTTAGGGGTAGTTTCTATTGACCCTTGGAACTGGAGACTAAAAAATATGTTTCATTAGTTGCATTTTGAAGATGTCTTGTGAAGGAAGCTGAACAGCATATATTTTCCAAAGGTGTTTTAAGAATTGTACTTTCACATCTCCAATGGTTTCAATGAAGGCTTGAATTTTTAGACAGGCATGCTTCCTAATAATCTGGCCTGGTGGTTCACTTCCAGCCTTACACAGGTATCTTAAGTATTATGGCCACATTTAGCAGCATGCTTCCATATTTTTATGCAGGCTGAATTAATTTGGAAAGCATATTATTTAAAGATTCATATACTAATTCCTTTATCATATGTTTACATTGGTTGAGAATATGCCCTTGATATTGAATCATATGGTTCAGACAATTTATGGCCTTGATTTCATACATGGACGAGGTAATGATTTTCTTTAAAATGTGGTCAAGTCCTTGCTTTACCAGTCAGTGAGGAATGTGATGACTCCTACTAATTTAGATCCCTTGTCTGCATCCATACTGATCACTACAGGCTCTGTCACTGAATTCTAAGATAGTTGTACTTTATAAAATCAGTCAGGCTTCTTAGTGTGTGGTGGATAGATATTTGGGTCTAACAAAACATTTTCTAAGTCATCTTCAGAGGTCTGACTAGCTAGCAGGATGGCATTTTCTGAATCTGAAGGTTTATAGAGTGCTTTTTCGTATTACTAATGTCAGATTCATCATGGATTTATTTTCTGATACCCACTTTATGCTCTTCAAAGTTAGATAAAAACATGATTGCTTTCCACTACTCAACAGGTGCAATGCAGGAAAACATTTATAGACTAACGCTTAGGATGCTGAAGACACAAGTTATTGCAACATCCTTACAGGGTTGAAAAGTGCAAGAAAGAGTGGGTTAATTATACATCTGCAATAAGGTGGACAGAGATATGCTAACTAACGCTACTGTGTCATTCCTAGATTGTAACCAGTGTTGGACTTTAGAGAAACAGTTTCATATAACTGAGAGGGATATACTGCTAGCAGCATCTTTGTATAAAGAAACTGTCCCCACTAATACCAGTTCTTCCCTGCCAGTTTCAGACCCCCCCCCATCATGCCAGATAAAAGCTGTAAAATAGGGACTAACTGATCAAATAAATTATTGCTAAGCATGTAACTTGGGAGGCAAAAGGATGACAGACCATGCATGATTCTGTCTTGATGATAAAAGTACCAAGTGCACATGCCTTTTTCAAATCAAACTTTTCTTAAACCTTGCCTTAAAAGAAAGAAAAAAATGAATGAAAAAGAAAGAAGTAGAGAGAGCATAAGAAAATATTAACATTTGCACCAGTATGTACAAGTTCATTGAAGGCACAAGCAAATTAATAGGTCAGTTTGCAGGTAAAGTAGGTTTATGGTAGTTTTACTGAAACTTCTTTCACAAAATGTTACAGTAGGATTGCTAAGACCTCAGGGTGTGGATGGTATTGGACAAAAGTGGAAAACTCACAGGCATTCTGCAGACTGATACTCTAGAAAGAGGTCTTAATTGGCTGTAGACCATTGCTGCACAACACCACCCACACTGCAGTGTACTATTACATTTAAAAAAGTGGATACTTACAGAATCACTTTGTTTGCTTATATTATAAAAGTATGTAAACATTTTCTGTGCTTTAATTTTAAGAAGTTCCTCTACTAGCAAGTTTATTTTGGTGAGCAACAGCATCTGTTCGCTGAAATGGAAAAGGCGGATGCAGGTTGTCTGTACAAAAGGCTATTTTAATTTTGATTCATGTATCATACACATTTGTGGGAAGTTGTTATTTGGAATAAAGAGTAAAATAGCAAATGCATATTACTGAATATTCTGTATATATTTCAACACATGCTTTACTTCACATGCATAACTTTTCCATCTCAAAGCAACTCACATAAAAAAGTTAACATTCCAATCCCACATTACAGACTGCCATGTATGATATCATCATTATAAAGAAGTTATAATACTTTTGATTAAAAAATGTTTGCTATAATATAGTGGCAATAATATATTTTAGGCAAAAGCAACATATAATAGTAATAATAACATAATACTACAACTAGTGATCAAAAGTGCCATGAAATAAAATGAAATGAGCCTTCATTACTGCTATAAATTTGGAAAATACATTTATGATAAATGTAATACTGTAAAGGCAATCAATGGTTTGTAATCATGAGACTGTACCGTACAGTCCTAAGCATCTAGTACATGTAACAGTAGTATTTGAATTAAACATTTCTGAATACCATGGGGCTGGCTATATGTGGTGATATTTATGCTGTTCAGTAAAGCTGGGTAATGCATAATGCATCATAACAGTTTGTTTGTGTCTTTCATCTTTTCCCGGTTAGGGGTCGCCACAGCGGAACTCCGATCCACTAATGACTGGTAGTGGATTTTTACATACCAGGTTACCAGCCCTGACGCACAACCTTCAACGAAGGCACGCCCCATTCACGTATGCCTGCACACAGAAGACATTCTAGCTGAGAATCGAACTGGACAACATCTTGCTATGAGGTGACAACGCATAATGCATCATAACAGTTACTATGTGAAATATAGTTTTGGAATTCAAGCAATTCTGTCTAATGTATAAGAATACAGATAGCTTGTTTTTGAAATATTCAGAAAATAAAAAAGTTTAAATGTTTTTGGGATATTTTGTAGTATATATGTGCCAAAAGATTTGTTTCAGACAATGTAATAGTGATTCACACACAGTATATAATGGTGATGATATTATTATTATTAATAATAACAATATCGAGTCACAGTAATACAGTAACATTTTCATTAAGTAGAAGCAGATCATAATAAACAAAAGAAACAACTGAGTAAATGGCTCTGTGGAAATTCACTTTGGTGGAAAGGATGTAAAGCTGAGATATGTGCCAAACATGGGACTCAAAGGACTTGCTAGGGTGATGCACATATAGTAAAATGAATCCACTTTGTATAGCAAGCTACCTAGCAATTCTAGGAATAGAACCCCTTTCTATTACTGTACATCTGCAAGTGGGGACCAGGTAGGGATTTTATTGCTGCATATATGCAATCTTTGACACCCACTAGCTCAGAGAGGTATGCATCATTATCGAATGCATCATAACAAGTTCTTTCATATGCAGAAGCTTAATGTTGAGATCCTTGTTAAGTATAAATGAGGCAGATGCCTACAATATATATATAGCATGTGTCCCACTGGTTAGTGAAAGGTCCCATTAACATAGGCAGTAAGTGCTACATATTCCTTTGTCTTGACAAGACTGCTTACTATATCATGACCTACACAAAAGCAATCTATTATCTGCTAATCAATCATGTTATGGCATATCTGTTATCTCAGCCTTTATTATTGTCATGGTATATCTCAATGTGCAATCATGCCAGGGTCAGCCACAGTAAGAACATATTAAGCGCTGCTGAACAGAGAAAGTTGCCACTGGTAGTATTTTTCTGATATGTAACTCTGAAATTTCCTGCATCTTTGTAGAGCCATGCAGCAAGCTTTTACATGTACAGCTGAGTTGTGATACTGTTTCCCCCCCGAAGTTTTCATGTTATCACGGCCTCATATGGTTTTGTGACATCATGTATATCTCTTTTCATAGGATTACTTAAAAGCTATTCACAAAAACATGCAAAAAATGAACAAATAAATGATAGGGCAATAGGTACATTAACTTTGTTGAGACGTTTTGCTAATATTTTACAGTATGCTCTCACACAATACAAATACATTTGTTGAATACTAACATCAATAGTACAAATGAAACAATTTTTTCTGTTTGTTGATATGAACACAAATCGATCAGGTACTACTGTGATCCATAAAAGATTGTCATTCATGGCATGCTGCATTTAAAAGAGAAGAAAAATCCTAGACATCTGTTTATATCACCAAAATAAGTATTAAAACAGTTCACAGAAAATAGTAACTAGCTATATAAAAATAATGAAAGTACCAGCAAATAAATACTTTTGCAAAAGGGAAAACAACTGCTGCATGTGGCTATATGCATTTATAGAATACTTTCAAATCATAATTAGGTTCACAGTTAGATTTTTCTTGAAAGTTTTCAACCAGTGATGTTTCTGACAGAAACAGGCCGCTCAATCATTTCAAATATTAGTGTCTGTTCCTCAGACAAATACATTTTAGTGTTTATGGTGTCCGTTCCTCAGACAAAGGGGTTTGGTTTTCAAATATTAGTCTGGCTGCTTGGTAGTAACTTCCCAGTGACCTAAGATCCCTAACAGACTGCCCAGTATTTAGCCAAATGCTTTATAATCACATGAAAGAAGAATATTAATGTAATGTAGCAGTTTACTAGCTAAGGGATAAGAAACTATTACTTCCTCTATTTGGTACTCATTGGCACATAGGCAGGCCATCCATATGTGCCTCTGATGACCTCTGTTTGAAAACTGATTTGGGCCACTGGTAGGACTATAGACAGGGTAGGAATAAATGGCCAATAGTCGGCTTATCTATTCCAGGAGGTGGGATAAAGGGATATCAGTAACTGTGTGACTGCCGTTGTAGACCAGGAGTCTCACAGACCATCCTGTCAGGACTAGGAGATGGCAACAGTGTCCTGTTGTCATTGAACTAGCCAGTCCCCCTACTAGGAATTTGCACTGACTCCCCTAAATTCATGAAGGCTTTTAGCTCCAAGAATGCAAATCATCATTAGATCATTCACTCACTCTTCAGGAAAATACAAGAAAGGCATTCCATACGTTCCTCTTCCCTAGCTGTCAGGTGCGCTCCTGATGAAAGGACATATCTAGGATTTGGGGTAGGGCGTGACTGGATCTATATTTGGTGGGAGTGGAAAATGGGCATGTAGGGATAGAAGGAATACATTGAAAAAATATAGTTTCATCTCCTGTTTCAGAACCTCCCCAGAATATAGTTTCTTTCTGCATTGATACCGTTATAACTTCCAAATTCTAACTATAGCATTACTTGTTTCTTGTCATATATTTCTTTCCAGTCCTACAGTTCTTACAGTCAATTCAGTAAACTCAGTACCTTCTTTTTAGCTTTGTACAGACATGTTATCCTTGACTGGAAAATTAATAACAGTGGTTCAATGCTAATGCTCTGTTAGTTATTATCTTCACCATATTCCGCAGCTATATTCTCACAATCATGCTACTTTGTGCAAAAAACTGCAGTGCAATGTGGTATCTTTCGGCTTTTCCCAGTTAGGGGTCGCCACAGCGGAACTCCAGTCCACTAATGATTGGCAGTAGATTTTACGTAGCGACTTGCCAGGTCTGACGCACAACCTTCAACGAAGGTACGCCCATTCACACATGTCTCCACACAGAAGACGCTTTAGCTGAGAATTGAACAGGATAACGTCTTACTGTGAGGCGACAACGCTACCACAGCACCACCACCGCAGCTTAAAAAACTGCAGTGTAATAATAACCCTTACAAAGCTGCTTCTCTATAAAAATATATACACCTCTATGTAAAGCATTTTGCCTCATAGTTCCTTATTCCATATATATAAGCTTTATTAAATGTGCCAAATGTTATCACTCTTATTTGCCAACTGCATTTAATTTAGTATCTGTTTTACATTTTTATGGTGTTAATGTTGCTGATTATGATCTCATAATATACTTTATGCTAGCACTGTTATCAACAAGTGGTTTGTGTCATTTCTGAATAAATGCATATGAGAAAACTGATAGCTGAATTTGTATTTGTCAGCAGGTATAGTTAGCATCACTGCACCATTATACAGAGATACAGTCAAATGCCATATACAGAGACTCTTTTTATCACTAGTCATTGATCTAGAGCTCTAGAAAGAAACTGTATTCTGGAGAGGATCTGGAACTCTCCCAGCTAGGCATCAACTATATGTTACAAGATTGGTAGCTAACTGACTCACTGATAGAACCCGTTCAGTCAAAATAAGGGAAGCCACCTGTAGTAGTAGACCCATAACAAGAAGCGTACCCCAAGGATTTATGTATTTATTATTTATTCTACATTTGTTGTCTGGGCTAGTCTAACTGGATATATGTCCATTTTCAGCAGAGGCCCAGGGAGAAAAGCTCCACATAAAACAAACAGCACATTAAAAATTCAGTTTCAAGACATTAAACTTCAATTAAAGATACTACTCATACAAAACATGTGCTACAAGGTAAATAAGCATATGTGATATAAGAAAGTAGAACAAAATAAGACACCCTTTAATTTTTTTTATTTTCCCCCAGTCACTGTGGGAAGGAAGTATTCAGAAGGATGAGGGAGATTCCAGAACAAAGTTTTAAGTTAGGAGCAGCAGGAGAGACTAGTTTAAAGAGAACAGAGTTGGGAGAAAATTAGTTGAGGGGTAGTAACTCAGAGCGACAGGGGAGAAGTTCAGTATGTCTGTCTTGTAGTAACTCAGAGCGACAGGGGAGACATTCATTATGTCTATCTTGTAGTAACTCAGAGTGACAGGGGAGACGTTCATTATGTCTGTCTTGTAGTAACTCAGAGCGACAGGGGAGACGTTCATTATGTCTATCTTGTAGTAATTCAGAGTGACAGGGGAGAAGTTCAGTATGTCTGTCTTGTAGTAACTCAGAGCGACAGGGGAGATGTTCATTATGTCTATCTTGTAGTAATTCAGAGTGACAGGGGAGAAGTTCAGTATGTCTGTCTTGTAGTAACTCAGAGCGACAGGGGAGACGTTCATTATGTCTATCTTGTAGTAACTCAGAGCGACAGGGGAGACGTTCATTATGTCTGTCTTGTAGTAACTCAGAGCGACAGGGGAGACGTTCATTATGTCTGTCTTGTAGTAACTCAGAGCGACAGGGGAGGAGTTCATTATATCTATCTTGGGTAGAATAAGTCCAACATAGACATAGTGGACTTTAAAGTGACACCTGAGTAGAGGTGGAATAGCAAAGGAAGAAATAGATGATAATGATAACAGGATGAGGACATCTTAGTCTGGGTTAGTACAGGGACATGGCCAGTGGCTAGTAAGATATAATTTAAGTTTCTTTTTGAAAAGTGTAGTAGAGGAGAGAGAGGTAAGTTTAGAAGGAAGTAGGTTCCAGCTTTTACCCACTGCATTAGAGAAGATTGCTCTTGGGGACTCTACTTTTTGAGATATACTTTTCTGAGGTGCATGCCAAATCAGTGGTATGGGGCTGACCAAGTTTGCAAATGACTGCCTCAAACTGAATGCCAAGAAATGCATCATTATCCCCTTTGGGGAAAATGGTGTCCCCACTAATTATCACATTAATAACAATGTACTAAGCATGAAATCAGTTGTGCAGGACTTGGGCACTTAGGTTGATAGCAACCTGACTTTTGACCACCATGTTGCCTCCGTTACAAAGAAGGATTTCTACATGGCCCACCTCATAAGTAAGGGTATTTCATCCAGGAAGAAGGAAGTCATAACATCCCTGTACTCCTCCATTATCAGACTCATTATCGAGTACAATGCCCCCTTCAGCATGTACCTTGCCAAGCACATGCAGCAGGTGGAGAGACCACAGAGGTTCCTGAGCAGGAAAATCCAGTGTCTCAAACACCTATCCTATACAGATAAGCTAAAAGCCCTGTCCCTCTACTCAGTCTTTTACAGACTGCTCAGAGGTGACCTGTGTCTGGCATATAAGACCATCTCAGACTCAATCTTGATGGAGTTGTTGCATATCCATAAGTCAAACTCCATTCGCGCAATCCACATCAAGGTCTCAACCTGGTCTGTGACATTAATGTTGGTGGGACAGATTTGTGTCCCAACAGCTCCCCCATCTGTGGAAAAGACTTCTTCTCCATGTAAAGCAGAGTACCACATTAGCCCTCTTTGAGAAGAACCTGGACAACTGGATGGGAAACAGAAAATATATCCCTGGCATCCCACCTGTGTCCCTGCTGGACAGGAGAAACAGGTGCTGACTTTGGGGGAACATGGGAAAAATTCTTGGCTAGTCTTATAAGGGCCTCCGGGCCAATAGCCTAGTATCATCCTATGAACCTATGACCCTATATAGTACAGCAATCTACAACTTGTTCACCCTTTAGTTTGAGCTCCAGCCAGCTAGCCCTCTTCAGAGTATGACAGTGTCTGCATGTATTAAGCAAAATAATCTGACATAGTATTAGTTAATATATGGAAGTTATGCAGATGTTTGAAGAAACAGTGTCAGTTGGATGTACGCCATTTGGACTTTGGACATTAGAATTTCTGCAGTGGCATTAAATGAGAATAGACCTTGAAAATATATATTAACCATCTGCATTTACTTGTTAATTTTTGTTTTTACATACTATTGTGCCAGCCAAAAGACAGAGCAAGATCAAAGTGTGACTATAAGTGAGGAGTCATCTGGGGATGGGGTGGGTGAGAAAGATGTTCTCTTGGAGGTTTGCATATCACAGTGGAGTCTTTAGCTGAATGGGTTGTTTCCTGCCCTAGAAAACAAAAACTGGCCAGCTTCAAAAAGCTTCCCCCCACTCCTTCACTCTGACTGTTGATTGGCTAATCCCAAAGAGGGAAATCAACAGTCAGAGTGAAGCTTTCTTCAGGACTTTCCTGGGAGGTGATCTTAACAATCCCAAAACAAACAACCAGTAATAACAGTAATTCAAGCATCTACTGTTATAGATAATGAAAGTTAAACAACTGTACTCATCATTCCCACTGTCCCAGTAGCACTTAGGCTATATGGGGCTGATTGCATTTATATCATGCTATCAACAGATGAAAATAGCGAATGCTATTTTAAGGAACCTAAAATATCTAAACCACAAAATATCGAACATTCAGAACAGCAAATTTTTTCCCATGGAAAAAATTTGCTATTCCTAAACACATACACACAACACAAGCACACCAAAAAAACAGCAATCCACACACATACACTTAAAATCTTACATCTAACCCTACACTAAACTGTACATACACTACTATCTATTCACTTACCTTAACCCAAATCCTAACCCTAAGGTCCGTCACTATCGCACACTTACCTAACCCTAACTCACTTAACCCGCCCCTAACCCTAACTCAACTAATCTGTGCCGTAACCCTAACTCACCTAACCCGTGGTCTAACCCTAATGTCCACACAATCGCACACTTACCTGAACCCAACCCGTAACTTTCCACCACAGCGCTGAAAATAGCGAAGTCACCGAAATGGCCAACCAAATTCTTTCCCTAGGAAAACATTCGGTGTTCTGCAGCTTTGCTATTTTTAACGTTCGCTGAACAGGGGTCGATATTAGAACATTTGAAGTTTTAAAACTTTGATGTTCTGATATAGACCTGGCTGATTAGCAAAGCCTATCTAACCTAGGAGGAGGAAGGATATAATCCAGGTGTCCCTCAAGAAAGATCCTAGCAAAGTTCAACCTGGACATAGAAAAGGAATCCCGTTTGTAATGCTGTGTAAAAGTAAGTAGAGAGGACAATACCTCTAGAGTCTACCTGTTTCTGGCATGCCATCAAAGAAGACAAGTCTCTGGAGGAATGTGCCTTGATACTACCTGGAGTGGACTTGTCATGGTGAGAATAACAAAAAACAATAGCTGAGGAGAATCACCAAGAAAATGTGTGTTTAGACACAGTGTATCCCTTTTTGCCCTTTGGTAATAAATAAATAGCTGATCAGCTTTTGAAAGGACTTAGTTCTGTCAAGATAGTACCTGACATACGTATGTACATGCAGAGTAAGTAGAATCCTATCTGTCTCATTTGTATATTCTAGGTAGAAAACTGGGCGACTGACGGCATGATTGAAAGTAAACTCTGAAACCACTTTGGGCATGAATGAAGGGTTTGTTCTTAAGGAAGCCTTATTCCTGTGGAAAATCAGACAGGGTTCACTCACCATGCAGTCTTGCAACTCAGATACTATTCTTGCATATGTCAGAGCCATGGTGAAGTGCTAGCCCCCAAGCCATCATTGTCAGCCTGCATATGGTGTGGAAACCTTGTTCCTCCCAACCTGTTGATATATTACATGACAGTGGCATTGTCTCTGACCACTTGAGGAGGTCCTGGGGGGCCAAAGGTGAAAGAGAGACTTCAAGGCATGGATCAAAGCCAGCATTTCTTTTAGTTGATATACTTTGGTCTGTCTGAAGGATTCCACGGGCCTTGTGCTTTTGCCCCCCCAGAAACTGCTCCCCAAGCAAAATCTGATGTGTCTGTGGTGACAGATGTGTTTGGAGTCTAGGGAGAAAAGGAAAGACCTGGGTTCAGTTGAATTTGTTGTCACTACCAATGCAGTTCCCTTCTTATTAAGCCCCAGACTGGAATTTGATACTCCAAAGAATGTCGATACTGGATTCATGTGGTTTTAGAGACCACTGTAGCTTACCAATGTGCAGTCTGGCTAAAGACATCATGAGAATCATAGAAGCCATGAACCCTAGGATCCTGAGAAATTCTCTTGCAGATGTCTGAGACTGATTGGAGAAGTTCAGGGAAAAAAATCCAGATATAGATCCACATTGCCTTGTGTTAAAAAGGCAGACAGCCCAATAACATCCCATGAGATGGAGTTAAAAAGTATTTTGCAGTTTTTATCTGGAAACCCAGGTTGGTCAAAAGAGACATAACTCATGTTAATGGCTCTTGAAATCTGGATAAAGACTACAAAGATGAGTAAATCATCTAAATAGGGAAAGATTTGAATGCCATTCAGACTGAAATAAGCTATGACTGGGGCTAAACATGTGAACACCCTTGGAGCTGTAGCTAAACCAAAGGGTAATGCAGAAAATGGATGATAAGAACAAGAAGAAGCGAACCTTAGACATTTTCTGAAGCCTATGGATATGGGAATATAGTAGCAAACATCTTTTAGGTTTAGAGTTACCATGAGAGGAATAGGAGTTTGCACCTTTGGAGGTTGGCATAATGGTTAAGGTTTTTGACTCATAAACATAAGGTACAGGGTTTGATTCATACTTTTGGGTTTATACATTTGGCTGGGCTTAAAATGGCCTACAAAGGCAGATAGCTTAGTACTGTCCTATGAAACATTTGTTCTCCTCTCCAGATAATTTGCCGTGATTGTATAGTGGTTAGTACTCTGCATTGTGGCTGCAGCAACCCCGATTCAAATCTGAGTCACAGCATTGTGGAAAGTCACAGGCGAGTCACTTTATATCTCAGATGGTGCAGTGGTATGTTGCTGTGATTATAGTGTATAACATCCCAAGTTCGAGACTTGGCAAGGCTGATTATTTTTAGGTAGGTGGGATGCTAGTATAATAACTAAGGTGTTTTCCTAATAGACACAAGGTGAAGGGTTTAATTCTCACATAGGGTAATTGTCTAGGCTTAAAATGGCCTACAAGGGCAGTTAGCCTAGTACTAATCTATGAACTATGAACTTATATGAAAGTTCTATAAGGTCAACATTCTGAAACCTTGTTTAGGCTGTCAGGGTTATATCTTTAATCTTTCTTTTTTTTTTCTTCTTTTTCTTTTTTATATAAACTGATCTAGGTTACTGCGAAATACAAAAAAATTATATATATACTGGTTATTTTGTATTTTCCTAGTAACCTGGGATAAGAAAGAAAAAAAGATTAAAGATATATTCCCAACAGCCTAAAGAGGGATATCTCTTATCTGGCTAAATAACTAACAAGCGAGTTGCATTTCACCCACAAGGCACTAAATCAACCCTGGATCTTTAGCAATATCTAACCCATTTTAGATGAACACATGTAACACTGGAACTATCAATTATAGGAATCAGCACATGAATGTAGACCCAAAACCTGCAGGCAGATCTGAGGAAGGTACACATAAGCGCTCCAGAATCAACTCCAGAAAGTTGTATTTATTGATAAGTCAACATACCCAGCAAGTTTTATTCCTTTTTGTTTTATCAGTTTATAATGTTTTAAGCTAGAAATATAATGTGACTAGGCAATACTTAGATCAGTTTTATAATAAAAAAATAACTGTAGTGTAGAAAGTGACAGATTAAGAAACTATTTTTTGATGGACTTGATTTGGCTTTTCAAGCACAGTATCCTGCACTTATGTTTAAGATTTTTTTTGGGTATCTTTGTCATCTTTCGTTAGATGCAATTGAAACATAGCTGTTAAATCTTTGGAAACAAGTAAAACTACTTTGACAAGGCAGTGTTCTAGACCAGACATGCTCCCTCCACCTCCCAAAGTGGGAGAAAGCCTTCCACACCCCCCAAAATTATATATACCTACTCCAAGTTTGAACAGCAGTATAGAAAAGGGAAAACTCCACTGTTGCCAAAAGTTGTTTCTGCACAAAATCTCTGATTTATCAGTAGTCAAAGAAAAAGGCTATCAATAGCTTAAGAATATCCCCTGTGAGATGAAGGTGCCCAATTCTCTCAGTCAAAGAACAGAGCTGTGATGTGAGCAGGGGCACAGAGTACCACTGTGGCAGCTTGGATGACAGTTTTTCTAAAGAGCTCTTGCCACTATTTTGAGAATGCCCAGTACAGATTCATAGGCTGGTACTAGGCTATCAGCCCTAGGACCGATACAAGCCTAGCCATAACAATTCCCTGGCTATTTCTTCCCACACTATTTACTTCCCTGGACCCCTGTCTAGCAGGATGACTGACGTGATCCCTGGGGTGAATTTCCTTTCTCCCATCCAATTGTCAAGGTTCCTTTTGAAGAGGGCCAAAGAGGCACTATGCTTGACACGTATGGGCAATCTATTCCAGAGTCTGGGGAGTCTCTGGGTCAGGAACCTATCCCTCCAGCATGTTTTGTTTATTGTGATGACAAGGTTTAGATCTCTGGAGCGTGCGGCTCTGAGGGATTGGGATTTCTTTAAGTGTAGCATGTCCAACAGCTCTGGGTTTGACATGGTTTTGTATGTTAAGCAGAGATCGCCTCTGAGTAAACGATATGCGACAGAGTATAGCTGGAGTTTTTTAAGGTGGTCAGCGTAGGGCATCTGCTTTAGGCCTGTGATTCTTTTAGTGAGGTATTTCTGCGGCCTTTCCAGTTGTTGCAGATGTCTTGAGAGGTACATACCAAATGGGGCATTGTATTCTATAATGGGTCTAATGAGGGATGAGTACAGTGGGACAATGACCTCCTTTTTTCTGGATGAAAAGCCCTTAGTGATGAGGTGTGCCACATAGAAGGATTTCCTGACTGTTGTGGCGATGTGGTTATCAAAGGTGAGACCACTGTCCACCTGTGTCCCTAAGTCTCTTATCACACTTTCGGTGTTTAGTGTACTGCCACCTATATGGTAATTCACGGATACATGTTTTTTCCCAAAGGGGATAACTATACATTTCTTGGCATTGAGCTTGGGCCCATGGCTCTGGCACCAAGTATCTGTTTCTGTAAGGCCCTTTTGTAGAGTATCTTGGGGATTCAATAATGGATCCCAGTTTGTAGTCATCTGCAAACTTTGTTAGCCAGAGTCCCTTAGTGTTGGCCTGTACTTCAGAGAAGTAGATGCCAAACAAGAATGGTCCCAGGACTGAACCCTGAGGTACTCCACTTGTCACTTGTCTGGAGCTGGATTTGGAGTCAGAAATAAATGGACTCCAACTGATTGGGGTGAGGATCTGTGGTTTGCAGGTCCATGGGCACAAAGGATATCGGCAATTAAATTAAATAAATATGTAAATAAACAAATAATGCGAGCCAAGTCAGTGAGAATAAATGTGCTTGATTATTTTGTAGTGCTGCCACTGAATAGAAATTTCACAATAGAAACAAAAAGTTGGTGAACAGAGATTACACTTTAGTGGTTCTAAGGCAAGCCTTGATAGTGCAAGCCAAAAGAAGAAGTAACTTGTGTGGAAAAAGGCTTGCTTTCTACCCCTCAGCAGTTCTGTTCAAAAAATGTTTTCACTTCAGATGCTTATGCTTAAACAAGCAAATGACGTTAAGGAACTGACGAATTCACACTGAAAGCCAGCATCCTATGTATATTTATAGTATGCTCTAGACTGCCTTTTCTTTTGATTGCATTATCACTAATTGTTAAATAATCTGAAAGGAACTGACATTTCTGATTTTTATTTATGAAATATGAGTAAACAGGGGAAGGTAAGCGGTACATAGTGTATTCTGCAGTTAATGCTAAGGGAAGCATGCCTGTTCATTGAATTATGCTGTTATATTCATTTTTCTTCAAATTTGATAAAATGAGAAAAAGTCCAGCTCATTTTTACAAGAATGAAGTATTTACAAGATATGTTAACAATCCAAGCTCATGAATTAGTCTGGTGAAAAAGGCTCAAATGATGGTTTGAAAATATATACCTGCATGCCTTTGCCAACACTTCTTAAAATAATGTAGGAGGGTGAACATGGACCATCTATATAGACAATTACAGTAGCTAAGAAGACATGACAGAACATACATGCTTACCAGCTTTTAAGTCACTGTATGACTGGGGTCCTGAGAACAGACAGGAATGAGTGGGAAATTTATACTTGCACAGTGGCTACACTATGAATGCTGTTCTCTGCCACCAAAATGAACTAGTCACCTGATACTGGCTGCTGGCTACATGAGACTATATGGTTCAACTAACTGTCATTACCTGATCATAGCATATCATTTGATATGATGATATTCAAGTATCATCTCTCCTATTATACTTCAATTGCTTATTTATATGCAGAACACCGCAGCCAAGAACAGGCACTGTGATCCTATTACTTCCATGGCTAGCTGCAGATGGATAAGTTGGCAGTGGCTCAGGCTGGTTGCTGGCCATTGTGGTCAGTGGAGAACTGTGACAGCTCATAGCTCTTTAGAATGAGTGAGATTTGGGTAGCTGGTGTGAGATGGTTTGCATCGTCCACTTCAACATAACATTTATTATGGTGCTTATTCTCATGGCACTTGTACATAAATGAAGAGAAACACAGGGATATGACCGAATAAAGAAACAGATATATTTCAGATTCTGTAGGATTATTTGTTAGAGCAATTGCACTCGAAGTACTAATTCAAAGTCAAATAAAAGCAAACAAAATTGCATGTCATAAGCATGAACTTGCGAATACAAAAATAAAATAAACATAGAATTATAAAAAAATATTGAAGTAATTGCTCCAAATCTTATCAGATCTATCTAGTCTGAAACCATTCCAATTTAGATCCCAAGAAAAATTATACACAGTAGGAAACACCAGAAACTTTAATGAATAAATGGAGCAGATATCCAGACAACCTGCCATAAAATGAAAAAGGACTTCAAAATCAGATAGACACCAGAACCAGAATAGATCCAGGCATCCAAGTCCAAAATCAGATACAAATCGGAACCGGAGCAGAACAAGGCATTCAAGTCCAAAATCATACACAAATCAGATACATACCTCTCAACCTCTTAGAGCAAAAAATCTGGACAAAGCCACAAATAATGGGGGTCAGAGGCCCCAAAATAGGGACACTTTCTAAATATTGCTCTTACAACTTAGAAAGTCGATAGAATAACAGGTTTTGCATTAGCATGAATTTTCTGAAGGATAACTCAAATGTCTTCCATAATTTTCTGACATCAATCCTCAATGATTTGCCAGTGATTTTCCAAAAGATCACAGTTTTATGAGAAACAGGAGAAAAATATGAGGCAAAAATCTGGACATTCTGTGAAACTTTGTACAGCTGAGAGGTATGAACCAGAACTAAAACAGATCCAGACATCCAAGTCCAAAATTAGACACAAACCAGAGTCAGAAGAGACTCAGAAATGCTGTTGCTGACAGACCACTCCAAAAATAATTTGTTAATAAAAACTTACAGTTCAGAGCAGAGATGTAGGAAACAATATAAGAAACAAATTCCAGGGAAAATGTGAAAAAAAAGTGGAAGCTCTCTGCCATACAATGTGATGGGCCACACATAACACTAGCACCTGATCAGATTAGAATCAACACGGTGAAAGGAACAAAGTAGCAAGATGCAATTAGCTAAAAAGCTGGAAATGAAATAAACATAAATGCAAACAAACAACATAAGTATCAGTAAGAGAATGAAAGTGCTGTCATTGGTCTTAGTAAAGAAGGAACTCCTTCCAAAGCATAAACAAGCAGATTAGACATCTTGTAAAGTCCTCTAAAGCTAATTATAAAACTAAATTAGCATCCCTAGCTAAGGTAAATCACAAAGCATTCTGGCTATGTCCAAAATCTAAAAGGGAAGGCTCAGCTTTGTGCCAAACTAGCTGTGGAGGGTACCACTTATACTGAACCTGAGGACATCGCCAACCTGCTAGCGGACAGATTTGGTAAAAATTTCACCCCCCCATCCACACCAATCATACCCCATAACATACCTGTCACCAGTCCTCTGCCTAGTATCTCAAGACAGCCAGTCATATCTGCACTCTTCAAGGCCAAAGCACAGCTTGTATGCTACCAGAAAACATCCCTGTATTTTTTCTATTATTCAAATGTTGCTATGATGTTTCTGTTTTTGTATAAAGTTTTCTTCTTTTATTGTTAACTATGTGGAGCTTTTCTCCCTGGGCCTCCAGTGTAAAGGGACCTCATACAGTTGGACCATCCCAGTTAACAAATGTAAAATAAATAATAAATAAATAAATCCCAGGCTACCTATTAAATGGTCTAAAATAGGAGTTCGGAGAACCGCTGAGCATGCTCTTCAGTCTCACTCTAAGCACTGGCTTTGTCCCTGCTGAGTAGAAAACAGCAACCATAATCTCTTTGCACAAAGGGGGTCCCTCAACTGAGCCCAGGTACTATAAACCCATAAGCCTAACCAGCCTTATCTGCAAGGCCATGGAGAGAATCATCATGGATCTTATCTGGGGGGACTTCTTCGAGAATGTCGCCAAGGCCCTGGATGAAGGCAAAACAGTTCACACTGCCTATTTTGACCTAGCCAAAGCCTTTTACACAATCCCTCAATCAGGCATTATTGAGAAACTCACCCAGCTGGCGATTAACCCTTACATCACTAGATGGATTGCCAAATGTCTCACAAACAAAACATATACAGTCAAAATTGGGGATACCAACTCTACCAACATACCTGTTACCAGTGGTGTTCCACAGGCATCTGTGCTAGGCCCCTTATTGTTTGATGTCTACTTTTAAGAAGTGCAGGAGAAAATAGAAGGCCTATGGCTTACCAAGTTTTCTGATGACTACAAACTGAGTTCAATCATTGAATCCCCCAGAGATGTCAACATACTACAAAATGGGGTTACACAGACAAATGACTGGTGTCAAAGCCACAGATTTAAACTAAAAGCAAAAAATGCATTATCATCCACTTTGGCAAAGGAGAAACCCCTGCTAATTGCAACATTAATAGTATCCCCCTAAGTTCAAACCCAGTGGCGAGAGATTTAGGAATGCAAATTGATAGCAGCCTTAATTTTGATCATCATGTGTCCAAAGTACTAAGAAAGGCCTTTTACATTACACACCTCATAAGCAAGGCTATAGCATCCAAAGCTAAGGAGGTTATAACTCTCTGTATTCATTTAATCCTGCTGGGTAAGAATCATCTAATCTCAATTGCCAAGTAAGTTCTCTGATTTCAAGTGTGTTTTCCCAATCACATCCCTGCTCACTGGATGTAACTGCTTTTAAAATTCCAAACCAGAATCTTTTGTAATAGGTACATATCAGTGTGTGTTTGAAAAGAGAGCTATTCAAAATTTTCTTCAAAATATCATAATTGTGTTCACATATACGTGTATGGAGGACTCCCTCTGGTTTATCTACATAGAAACTTTTACAACCCAAACATGTGGCTGCATACACCACCCACTTGGTGGAACAATTCCCTTAACTATGTTTAGTCTTTGGTTCATTCATTTCATTCTAATATGAATGGCCATTGGTTACATGCCCCACAGCTATGAGTACCTCATGTAAACTTGTGTTTATATATATTTCCTGGCCATTCTAGAATGCATTTGAGATTTTCCCTGTTTTATTAATAAAAAGTGGTTTCTCACCAATGAAATTAAATAGGTTGGAATGAGTTTTAAACATATTTCAGTTGTTCTTAATTATATCTTTGATCTTGTGCACAAAATTACCATATTTAATAACTAAGGAGGTGTGGAAATACTCATTGTGTTTTGTACCAGCCAATAAACCTCCCTAACATCTATAATTTTAACCAAGTAGGGGGTGGTACTTTTTACCCCAGCCTTCAATGATCTACCCTGTTGTGTAAAGAAGGTCATGGGGTACCCTCATTCCAAGAACATCCTAATGATCTTTTTACATTCATTTAAGAAGAACTCAAAGTTAGAACACATTCTAGGTGCCCTAACCATTTGTCCCTTAACTACTCTTTTGTATTAGAGTGTGGGTGGCAGATTTTATAATGTAAGTCAGTGTATGGAAAAATCTCTGTTTTACATATATGGTAGATTCAAATCTCATTGGTTTTATGTTATTAGAGATAGTGAGATCAAATAGTTTGCCTTATCCTTTCCTATCTGGTGGTTAAATCTTAAAAATTTGGTTATGTTTTTTTCAAAAATGTCATAAATTCAAGTATCCTGTCTTCTGTACCAACCCATCTCAAATATAATATTGAATCACTACAATAAATAGAATTTAAGATGAACTTTTTCTCTCATGCATACATCACTAAATTGGTGTATATCAGGGCACATTCCATGAACATTGCCAAACCTTGTCTCTTTTTAAAGTATTCACCTTTGAAAAGAATAAAGTTGTTGTTCAGAATCAATTCCAAAAAGTCCATAAGTAATATAACAAACCGATTATCAAATGCAGTGACTTCTAATAAGGCTGAATGGAAGAGGTTGAGTCCTACATTGTGAGGAATATATGTAAATAGTACACAACAGGACAGGAGATCATTGAAGGCTGGTAAAAAAATCCCACTCCCTACTTGTTTCAAATTATGGATGCGAGGGAGGTTTATTGGCCTGTACAAAATATAGTGAAAATTTCCACAACTCCTTAGTTATTAAATATGCTACTTTTGTACACAAGAACAAATATATAATTAAAACAACTAGAGTATGTTTAAAACTGATTCCTACTTATTTAATTTGGTTTGTGAGAGACCACTTTTTACTTACAAAACAGGAAAAAATCTCAAATGCATTCTAGAAAGGCCAGGAAACATATATAAACACAGGTTTACTTTTGGTACTATTAACTGTGGAGCATGTAACCAATGCCCATTCATATTTGATGAAGACAATGTTGTTCTGTTGAACCAAAGAATACATTTAGTTAAGGGGAAATTGTTCTATCAACTGGGTAGTATATGTATCCACATGCTCAGGTTGCAAACGTTTATTTGTAGGTAAAACAGAGAAAGTCCTCTTTAGACATATATATGAACACAATTATGATATTTTGAGGAAAATTTTGAATAGCTCTCTTTTCAAACACACACTGATGTATACCTATTACAAAAGATTTCAGTTTAGAAATTTAGAAGTGGTTACATCCAATGAGTGGAGAGGTGATTGGGAAAACACAAGTGGAATAAGAGAACTTATTTGGCAATTGAGATTAGATACTTCTAACCCACAAAGATTAAATGAATACATTTCTCTAGTCCCATTTTTGAAGTTAAGAGCAAGGAGACTATAGACTTTCATATAGATTGGCTTTACTTTTATTCTTATTTTGTAGCTGAATCCATTCAAGATGAACATTTTTGAGATTATTATAAATAAATATAACAATTTAAGCTTTGGGTGATATTTTATCTGGATGCTTTATGAAGTGATTCAACCACCTTTCTATAGTTATACATTTCATACATTTTTATATATTTCTGTTATATATTTTTATGACTTACACATTTTTATATATTTTATATGGAATATTAACTCAACACAGTTTGTTGTTTCTATTTAGAAGTCAGTATAGATTTGTCTTCTTGATGGCTTGTATACCTTTTGTACCTATGATAGGTTTCTTCAAGACATATGTTCTCTAAGTCACACGACTGACTCAATTTTATATTTAATGGTATAATTAGTGTAGATTAAGGTTCTGATGAAGTACGTTAATGTAAAGGCTGAAAGCGTTTAACTTGATATTTGTACCTTGTGGATTTTTAATAAATTTTACTGTTTAAACTGATGTGGTTTAAGCTTACTTTATAAATAGTGATTGTACTGTGTTAACTTTATGGTCAGCACACTATGTCAGCTCTGTTTTTTGGATTACTAGTTTTCTACTTGTGCTGCATGGACACACATTCATATTTGATGTATTTTAAGTGTGTTTGCCCTGCTTCCATTTCTATATTATCATTCCTACCCACATTTTTTCACATAATACCTTCCCCTTTCCCCTTCCTAAAAATGGATTAACCCTGATTGTCCCAGTGTCTTCTATTAAAACATATACATTGAACTCATTTACAGGGTGGTCACAGTGCCGCAGCAGTTAGTGTTGTTGCCTCACAGTAAGAGGTTTTCCTGTTTGATTCTCGGCTGGGGTGCCTTCTGTGTGGAGCCTGCATGTCTTCCCTCTGATCACGTGGATTTCCTCTGGGTGCTCCAGTTTCCTCCCACATTCCAAAGACATGCAGTGGGTGGATTGGATACTCTAAATTGGCTGTAGGTGAGAATATGTGTAGGAATGAACTACTGCAGCAGGACTAGCCATACAGTGATGTAAACCTTGACTTAAGATGATTGTCACTACTCTAGTGACACCCCAACCCCATGTGCCAAATGGGAAAAAGGGAATGAGGATGGAAGGATTTAATTCAGTTACAGTAATATATATACATTTCTTTTCATTCCTGCAGGGTGCACTGTTGGTACATTTAAACACAAGCAGGCCTCACAAATACATTTTCAGCACAAGCATCTGTACAAATCAGCTTTATATACAAATGACATATAATTATTTATAAAATTCCAGCTAGCTGTGCTGGCACAAGTCATACATCTACTGCCCTCCTTCTCCTGGTATGGCTGGCAGCATCTCCTATTATCACAGGGCATGTAGAAGCATCTACATGTGTAATGATATTCAGTTGTTGGTAATTCACTTACTGAGATTTTTTTTCATAAAAAATTATGAATACACATCATGGTGATCCTTTTTGTTAGTAACTTGCTCTAGAAGACATTTATGTATGCAAGTTCATGGTATCAAACACAAGGGTAAATTATCCTGGAAAATTCTGCCTGTCATCACTTTGTAAATGCTCTTTCTTTGTTTACCAATACAAATATATGCATAAATAACATATTTATATTAATATGAAAAACAGTGTTTACCTGGAAGTATTGTGAAGCAGCATTTCATAGGCCTATTCAGCAAAATATTTAGGAAGTCACAAAATGGAAATTAGGAAGATAATGTGATCTGTTATCATTCAAAATTGTGAATATGTGCAAACATTAATACTTGTATTACTACTTTGCCTTACAAATACTTTATGGAGTACTTCATGGCATCAAATGAAAGCTTACATATTGCTGGGAAACATCATTGCTATCGGGTACCTACAACCATTGTGCAGATATTTATACTTGCTTAGCAATCAATATTATTTATGTATGTTCGCATATTTTATGTAAGTATCAAAGGCAGTATACAGTAAAAAACAAATTAAACTTTAGAACCACAGCTGTAGATGAAAGGAATACAACGTTAATAATGCAATAAAACTTTAATAACGCTAGTTAAAACTTTTGCTAAATGGCTTCTTCAGGCTGAAATAATGTAGTCAGACTTACATCATTGATTAAACAGCTTTCATTAATTAGTACACCTGTTGCTGAATGGTATTTTAAAGTGAAAGCTTTGTTTACGCCTGGTTCTGTATGTGCACCAAATATGAGTATCCATTTCATCTCCTCTATCTCAGTGAGAAGTCTTTAGCCTCCTCCATGATTAGATTGTATCACTACATGCAGGATAAGAAATTTAAAATGATGTCCATTATTTGCTTCAGCAATATGTGTATAGAAAACATTTGTTAACATCTGTTAATATCCGAGAAGTGATTACATATGCTATCTGTAAGTTTTTGATTGGTCATTCCCACATAAAAAGCAGGACAAAATGTGCACCTAGCCATATATATAACATTTTTGGTGTTACAATTTCCTTAAGGTGTGATATAGAAATCTTTATTAGTAATTGAATGTTTGAAGAATTTACATGTATCTATATATTTACAGAAAGAACAATTCTGACATTTGTAGGGTCCTTTTTTATTATGCGCAAGGTTATAGATGGACCTTGGTTGCTCTTTGTAGTAAAGTTTATTCTTTAAATTAGAAGATCTTCTGTATCCAAAACTGGTCTATCTGGTATCAGTCCTTTGAGGTGTTGATTCTCTTTAAGTATCAGCCAATATTTACTAATAATCATTTTAACATCTGATGTATTCCGGTTAAAGGTTGGCATACATCTTAGACTCAGTTCCAGTATCTACATAGTAGCATGATAAAACAGCTCAGGCCACAGATCAGAAATGTCTGCTGGCTCAAATACAGATCAATAAGTGATAACATGTTAATTGTTTTCATGTCAAATTATGAATATTCACTATATCAATATGTTTAATAACTTACCAGTCTGCAGATATTTATACCTGTTTAGTAATATAAAATGTATATATGATTAAATATCATATTTCTGTAAACATTGCAAGCATTATCTGCCTAGACACATTGTACAATGGTATTTCACTTGCCTAGTCAGCACAGAGGCAAAAAGGGTACCTCAGACAAATGGAGGAGTTGGTACCAGAGAAAATGTGGGTTATTTTACAGACATATTATGAATAAATGTTATATGTTAATAATTATATTAATAACTTGAAACAGAAGGTGTGTATTTGGTACTCCATCATATCAAACTGAAGCATACACAATGCTGGAAAATATCAAACTGAAGCATACACAATGCTGGAAAATATTACGCTGATAGCTGGTGTCTGTGTAGCACTGCTTTACAGATATTTCCATTTATTTGTCCGTGAAATATGCAGATATGCAGAGCATTTATAATTATGCAAATATCTCAGAAATAGAGTGATGTCTACAAAAGTACTTTGTAGCACATGCATGAAAAAAGTTGCACTCAGAGTTGGGGTCAGTCTACCATAATTGCTAATATATTAATAATTGTATAATTATAATAACTAAATTTATATATTATCAAATTGCTTGATCAGTATAAATTTACAGTTATGTGTGACTGACAAATTAATAGCACCATTATGAAAAGGACTATGCTGACTAACTTTTGTATTTTAACTATTTTGCAACTTTTATATTTTTTGAGATATTTGCATCTATTTACAGGTGGCTTGGAAAATTGCAGTCTCAAAATTTTAGCTCAGATGAGAGCTGTACAGGTAGGAACTTTGCACATGTCAGGAGGTATGAATTTCTACTCGTGTGGGTGTGAGAGTTGGAAAAAGGTCACAAAAATGGTTGCAGCTGCAACAGCAAAGTGTCAGTCATATAACCTAAAAGAGCAAGTGGGAACTGTACTGTCTGTAGGAAGAACAGTTTTATAAGTTTGCAAGGCTCTACTTACAGAGAATGCTGCAGTGCTTCTTCAGTGTTTCAAATGCACTCAGAGCCTACAAGGTAAGATAAGAACTTTTTCTTGATTTATAGGTTCATTGGTGTTTACTTGATTAATGACCACAAGGCCCTTTTTAGGACTAGCCATGCATCCCAAATCTCTGACAAGTTCTGATACCCTTGATAAGTGTAAGCAAGGGTTTGGGAGATAAAACATTTACAGGCAGAGGCCTGAGAGATTAACTATTTACAGGTTGCCTGTATCCATTAGAGACATAGGTGCCAAACCAGGAATTAATTTCCTGTTCCCATCCAATTTTTTTCTGTTCCCCATCCAATTACAGTACTTATACTTGTTTTATATAGTGATGACTGCTGTTTCTGAACATTTTAATAAATATTTATTTAATTCTGTAACAAAAATAGTAATTTCTTAATTTGTTGGCTTTTCTAGTTCTGTGTGCCTCCAAATCTCCTTGTGGAAGGGTGACTTAGCCAGGGACTTAGTTGTTTGGTAGTTGTTTGTTATTTAATCTGCACTTCAGAGCTGCTTTTATTGTGCTGTTATATTAAAACATTCCAGGATCATTCATCTTATGGCAGAAGGTGTTTACCTGGTCTGTCTGTGTAGGGAAGTACTGCAGGAAGCTCAAAGTGTGGTAGTTTATTAGCTAGAGAATTCAGGAGTCAGGTTTCATTTTTTTTCTCTCTGCTATAAATCAGGCAATTTTGGGCAGAGCTGCCTACTTGATAGTGGTGGTTAGCAGTGTCTTGTATAGTAGTAAATGGCTTGAGGGTAACATTTCTATATAAAGTTAGGATTAGATCCAAAACCTGGAAACCTGTGTAGAATTGTGTGGAAATAAGTTTAGAGCAGCTAGCTAGCACAATGAATAGCACTATCACATCCATCATTATGTATCTTCTTGCCCTAACCCTTAGTAACTAGTTTGCTTATCAAATAGCACTACCATATCCTAGCATTATGTAATATCTTGCCTTTGACCTCAGTAACTAGTTTGCTTAATAGATAGTACTAACATTTTCTGGTACTATATAACAGCTTGCCCTTAACCAGAGAAATTACCTTAGGAGACACCTGTTAAAACCCAATTCTTAATCTTAAACAGCCAACCCTATTACAAGGCTGGACACCATGGATATGCAATTTCCAAATGTCTCTGTGGCCAGCTTGGTAGATTTGGGCATCCTAAGGCAATGTAACAGTTGTCTCATGCTCTTAAACCACCAGTTAATCATTAAAGAAAATAACACAATATGCAAGAGATGAAAATACAAAACTTTCTTGGAGGCAAAACTCATGCATACAAATGAGGTTTTCAGGAATACCCACACTACATCCCTGACACATACTGTTCACCATACACCGAGAGTGTTTTATGCTAAGGCACTTAAAAGAAAACTTTCAAAGCCAGCTAAGGGCAATACTGCACCTCAGCAATCACTAAAGCACACAACAAAAACAACACCAAATATTTCATATAAGCCTAAACCCAATGGTCCCCCAAAAGCAAAGCCCATAAAGCAAGAATATACTTTACCTAATACAATTGTCACTGGGGACTCCATTATGCAACACACAGATGCCCCTTTCAACAGGTTACACAAGGAGAAGATAATGGCTAGTTGCCTATCTGGAGCCAAGATCTGTAATATCACACACTCACTCAAGTTACTGCAATCCAGGCACCAATATGATTCTGTCAAAATCCATGTGGGTGTAAATGACATGAGACATACCTCAATGAACTATATGAAAAGAGACATAATGGATCTCTTGAAATATGTATCACATAGAGGTATGAGCCTTGCATTGAGCAGCATTCTACCTTCACCAAGGAGGATGCCACAGTATGAAAACAAAATGACTGATTTTAATAATTGGCTTAGTTTCTGGTGTCACTCCGGAAGATACAATATCTATCAGCATGGGAGGTCATGGTCAAAAGACCATGTTGCTTTGCTAAGGATGGGCTGTGTCTGTCCTCTTAGGCTTTTGGATATTGGGTAAAACTTTATCCACACCCATAGAGCCTTTTTAGGTAATGCCAAAAAGACAAAACTACCAACATAGTGAAAAAGTCTACAAGCAACCTTTAGTTGTTACTGCTCAATATTTGGAGCCTAAACAAAAAACTCAACATCCTTCAGGTCTGCCTCACTCTGCAGAATGTACACATCAGTACTGTGAGCAAGATTTGCTTTAAAATCATAGAAAGTACTCTTGAAATCCAAGGCTACAGTGCCTTCCACACATTTAGGCCAATAACAGCTCAGACTGGGGAAAAGGTGGAGGTGTCTCAATCTACGCTAGCAACAAACATACCTCCAGGTTAGTTAAACAAGATGATACCATGAAGCTCATTTACATGCACGTCACCATAGATAAGGTTCCTCAGCAAATCATTGCTAGCTACAGGTCACCATCCATGCACCTCGAGTCTCACAAATCGTACCTAAATCAGACAGAGGCACTCACTATCCAACCAACACCCTATTCATGGGTGACTTTAACTACCCCTTTATAGACTGAGAAGATGCACTGCTTCAAACTCACAGGCACAATGCTTCTTGGACTTATTAACACAAACACCCTGAAACAAATAGTGCATGCTCCAACCACAGGATCAAACATACTGAATATGGTACTCACCAACATGAGAGAGTGTTGCACTCCCTCCATGTTGCATCCTCACTAGGGTGGTCGGATCACAAAGATGTCTCATTTGAAGTAAAACCAACCCAGAAAATCCAGCTAACCCAGTATACATTAGGAGCTATTCAAAGGCAAATTACATCCTATTAAGTGATAGTTTGTCAAAATTGAAGGCTCCCCCCAATCCCAATACCACAGCTATCTGTACAGAATTTTTCTCAGAGTCCCCGTACAAACATGTGAATGGCTGTAGAGAGGCTGCCATACCTTCCAGAAATAAACTTAAAATAAACACAAAAAAACAAACCTCTCTGGTAGAATCTTCACCTTAATTAGATATATAATAAAAGAAGAAAACTCTTGGCTAAAATCAGGAAGAGAACATCTCTTAAAGACAAGTATTCTCTGATCCAAATAAACAAGCAACTCAGAGGCCTGTTTAAGTCCAACAAGTCCAGTTATGACATCAGGATAGCTGGATAAGACCAATTGAAAGCCTTCTTCAGCTATGTCCAGAACTTTAGAGGTAACATGCAACAGTGTGCTGAACTGGTGCTGAATGGTACCACTGTCATCGATCAGGACAACATAGCAAATCAACTGGCTGATAAATTCAGCTCAAACTTCAATCCCTGCTCTATCCCAGCTCTACCAGGTGAAATTCCCTGCAACATACTTCCCCCAACCATCACTGGTGACCAGGTAACTTACTAAAGCCATGCATACCATGTCCATGGAAACGTACAACATCCTTGGTTGCCTCCTGAACAGTTTAAAACATGACCTATCAGGCCACTTGAGGCTCTTCAGCTACTGCCTTGAGCCAGGATACCTTCCAAGTGAATGGAAGATTGCAACAGTCATTACCCTCTACAAGGGCAGACCATCAAACCACCCAGGGAACTACAGACCCATCAATCTAGTAAGCCTAATACTCAAAGCCATGGAACAAATAATAAATAAATATACTGGCAACCTATTGACATTGGACCCATCCCAGTTTGGCTTTGTTAAGGTAAGGTCATGCCTTCTTAACCTGGTAGATATTTTGAGGGGGTCACCAAGGCAATGGATCAGGGTAAAACAGTGCATACTATGTATCTTGATCAGGCTAAGGCATTTGATACAATACCCACTCAGGCATTGTTGGCAAGCTCGCTGAGCTAGGCATAAATCCTTACATAGCTTGCTGGATTGCTAGCTGGCTCACAGACAGGACCCAAGAAGTCCAAATTAGTGAGATCATCTCCACAAAGAGATCAGTCACCAGTGGAGTACCCCAAGGCTCCATGCTGGGCCTGCTCCTGTTTTGGCATCTCCTCATCTCCTAGTCATGGCTAATGTTCAAGGCCTCTGCCTCATCAAGTCTGCAGATGACTGTAAATTGGAAGCTATAATAGATTCCCCCAACACACCAACATCTTGCAAGTGGGTTTAAAACAGACAAATGAATGTTGCCAAAGCCATGGCCTAACACTCAATGCCAAAGTATTAAAAAAAAAGATGCTTCATGCTCACCAAATGATTTATAAAAATCAGTGTATACCAAGATTATATATTCCTCGTTTTGAAGGAGGGATGGGCCTCCTTGAAATTGATTACATGTATAGATTTGCAATCATGGGACTCCACACATATCTACTGACTTCACAAGATCCAAATGTAGTGAAAGTTTTGAAACATGAGGAGAATAAATCTAAGATGACATCTCTGCTTAATTTAGCAGAAGCATATTGACATCAAGCAAGAATGGAAATCAAACCAGAAGTAGATAAAAACCAGGCAGCAACTGAATGTGCTAAAAAACAAAAGAAAGAATATAAGGTGAAGGACCAGATGAGAAGGCAAGAAATGTGGAAAAAACATAAATATAGTTGCAAGTATAGAAAACTTCTGGAAGAGCCTCATGTTGATCAAGAATGAATGCAAGAATGGTTAAGGAGAGGTGAATTCACATCAAGAAATGAAAGGTTAATATTGGCAGCCCAAGGTAGTGGGCTATGTACCCACTGGTTTACAAAGTCCATTGAACATGTGGGAGAAACAGATATATGTAGGTTTTGTAAAACTGAATTGGAAACAGTCACACACCTTGTTGCTTGTTGCGATTCACTAATGGCAGAGGGACTGTATACTGAAAGGCATAATAATGTGGTGATACTGTTACACTGGAGATTGTGCAAACATTATGGTATTGAAGTGGCTGAAAACACTGGAAACATGAGCCACAAAGAATCATAGAAAATTATAAAGTTTATATCACATGGGATCACCCAATACCAACAGTTCAAAAGATAGATGCTAGAAAACTGGATATAGTGGTCCAAGAAAAGAAGACAAAAGTAGCATTGATCAGTGAAATCTCCACACCTAGTGACTACAGTGTCTTGCATACAGAGAAACGCAAAGTCATAAAATACCTTGATCTGCAGGCAGAAACAAGAGCCATGTGGAAGAAAGATACCCAGACAGTTCCAATAGTAGTAGGAGCAACTGGTCTTATAAAAAAGAATTTACAGTCGTATTTAGATATGTTACCAATTCATGTAACACCACACAAATTGCAGAAGGAGTCATTACTAGGCACATTGTGGGTGCTGCGAAGAGCACTTTTGGCTGACATCAAAGAGTGAAACAATACTAATTTCATGAACTTTAATCGTACTTTGACTTAGGAATGTGGTCCATACCCGTCATGGTATTAGAAACCCAAAAGACACCATTATAATGCCCTTTAAGAAACTGTCAACCAGAGTTAATTACTCCATTGATAAAACACGCCTAAGAGTCAACCCAGTAGTAAAGGATCTGGGAACATATGTAGACTGCAATCTGACCTTTGACCAACACATAGCTAAGATAATAAGAAAATCATTCTATGTCTCCCAACCTATAAATAATGGTATGGCATCCACGTCTGAGGAAGATATAGTAGCACTCCACTCAGCCCTTATTGGACCTATCATTTAATACAATGCCCCTTTCACATGTATTAAATCAAACACTTGCAACAGCTGAAAAACCCACAAAGGTTTCTCTTCAGGAGAATTCAGGGCATGAATACCCTGTCCTATAATGATTGCCTAAAGGCTCTGTCTCTGTATTTACTCTCCTACATGCTGCTGACAGGGGATGTTTGCCTGGCTTATAGTGCTTCCTCAAACCTAGCCCTGATGAATCTATTGTACGTGCACAAAACAAACAGCACCAGAAACACTAGATCCAGGAATCTGAACTTTTCTTGGGACATAAACAGAATGTGCTTGAGAGACAGACATGTCCCAAAGGAGGCTCCCTATCCATGTAAAACAGAGTACTTCCCTGACTCTATTCAAATGAAACCTTGACAACTGAATAGAAAATCATAAATTTACCCTTGGTTTGGCCCACATGTCCCTTATACATAGAGGCCATCAATAAGAAAAGTATTATCCTAACTACACCCCCCTATAAATCCTTAGTTATCTTCTTACTAAGACAACACTCTTCATATAGACACCCATAATACTCAGGACTCAAATGGTTTGAGGTGTTCAGCTAAGCTTTTAAGTGCCCTTGTGGTTGTTAGCCTAGTAATAACTTGTGAACCTATGAACCTATAAAATGTGATAGCAGCCCACTATATGGGCTGGAAAAAATAGTAAAAAGGTTGGAGAAGGCAAGATTCTAAACTGCACTAAATGGGATAACATCCATTCAAAGATAAAGTACTTGCTAGGATGCTGAACTGATAGCTGCACTTCATTTCAGCTCTCTTACCTCAATACAATTCCTGACAGGAATTTTACAAAATAATATTTAATTTGAAGAAATATTTATTACTAACTTATTTCTAATAACTTTGAGCATCTATAACTAAAATTTTATTGTCAGAACCTGAATAATTCCTGTCAAATTAATTACTGGAAAATTAGCACCAATATTAGCTTTACAGCATGAGTCATGTAAGGAATACAGCACACGACTCTTCTCTCAAAAAAGACCTGCAATCTCTCATTACAAATATACAGGAACTTACAATAAAAATTGACAAGATGGACAATAAAATAGATACTTTTAAAGAAAAGTGCTCACAACAACTGGAACAGCTTCAAGAAATGTTTACATAGCAGAAAGGACAGATATCACTTATTGAAAAGTCATTAAGTGACATTGACACTAGAGTCCAAATAGAAGAACAACAAACTGAATTCTTACTTCAACAGAACACATATTTACTAGAAAAGCTTGATGATATGGAAAATCGAACAAGAAGAAATAATATTAGAATATATGGTCTACCAGAAAAATCTGAAGGGGACAATATGATAAACTTTCTTACCACCTGGATACCAGATGTAACAAAAATACCTGAAGCTCTTTCATATGGTATAGAATGTGCGCATAGATCACTAGCAGCTTCTGGAAATACTTCTTCTCCAAGTAAGAACAAGCCGAGATCTATAATTGTGAGACTTTTTTCTACACAAGATAAAGATCTTATATTAAGAAATGCTTGGGTAAATTCTCCCATCAAATACAATGATTCATTAATAAGATTTGACAATGATTATTCTACAAAGGTGGTTTCAAAAAGAAAATAATTTCTACCAATAATAAAAACCTTGAATAAAAAGTAATTGAAAGTCCATCTTTTATTCCCAGCAAGACTGAGAGTTTTTCTACCAAATGGAATAAAAATATTTGAAACAGTAGATGCAGCAATAAAATACCTTACCAACAGCAACATCCTAACACATGAAGACTCTATGGACTGGACAATAAGTACACCAAAAAGAAATGCTGAAGTAAATAATTGGAAAACTGTTGTGCAAAAGAAAAAAAAAACTAAAGGGCAAATAATCTTACATATGTTATATTCTGTAAAAATCTAAATAATAATACTAACAACAAAAGAAAAGTTCTTACTGTCTTCAAGTTACACAGAAACAGGTACTGTTTTCAATTATACTTTAAATGTCAAAATTAGCATAAATTTAAATACATTTAACTCAAATCACATCAATATACTAAGCATAATTTAAACATTACTCTATTTTTCATTATTATCCATCTATTATTTTCATATTCTTAATCAGAGTAATCAACACATAATAATGTTCTCAAATATTTATTTATTTATTTGTATATTCATTTATTTTCTCTCTTTGTGTTTTGTTGTTTTTATTTTTCTCTTCTTTTTATAAAGACTTCATTAACTTATAATACTTTAATCAGTATATGATTATATTGCTTAATAGGTATAGTAATGGCTGCTATATAACTTATTATCAGTTACATCGCTGACGGCATTACTTTTTATAAGTAAAAGTGTCCCTGTTTGGATAAACGCTAATGCTGGGCGGAATTGTGTTGCTTTTGAAATGAAGTATTTCAGTTTAGATGTATTATAAGACTACTTTAAATAATCTTAAAAGATGTTCTGCCTTTGACCCATATGCACATATTGATATAGTACAGTGAAAAAATATGTTTAAGTGATATTTTGAGGCTATAAGTCAGGTGTGTTATGGCTCCGGACATCCGGAGTTGAGAGATGCTTGTGACTAGCTTGGATATCCTGTTGTCTTTTCTTTTGTAGAGAAATAAGGCATAGCATGTTTAAAATGCAAAGTTTGATAGTTGTGAACACTACTCCACAAACTAGAGTGCTCACGTGCACACTACATGAGTTTGTCATGAAGTAAGAGAAGGGAAAAGAAAAAAGAAAAAACACATACCTTTTCCCACTTGGTTCTCGAGACACTTTAACAGTCACAAACATCACTAGAAACTCGAGTTACTTATTGCTTGTTGCATTTACTTGTGTAGGCCATCCCCTGACTCTTTCTAATTGACATCTAGTCAGGAAATAAGCTAGGTTCACATTTAAAGATACAGGAACCTAAATTCCTTCTAAGGAAACATAAATAACATATGAGGTTCATCTAAATATACACAGATATATTTTTTGAAGCACTTTCAGCTTATGGCTTCTGATGTCTTCTAGCACCTTGATAGATAAGGATATATATCTGCTTGTCTTTCTGTCAGCTTAGTTTTCCAGACATTTTAGCTATCCCTTACTATGTTTTGTACAGCAGACTTTAAAGAGCAGAAATTAATCATCAGCAAATAGAATCACTGCTATTTTACAAATTCTCTAAAGAAACTAGTAAATGTCAAGTGACGGGCAGGTTTATTTTAAGGAAAATTGCCATTTGCCACACTGGTGCTCCTACAAAATGCTATTAATGTCCTGCTACCAAAATATGCCCTCAAGTGGACAAATGGGATGCAACAAGAAGGTTAAATGTACATTTAGAAAATCAAGCATTTAAATAACAGTATAATATACTAGATAGAGAAAGCAAATGCAATAATCATATAAACAACTATAATAAGTAACATAACAACAGAGGATTTAACCCAATGTGTCAATTATACAATATTTATATCCCATATAGGTTTGAACTTTGTTGAAGCATCTGTGTTCTACACACATATTGTATTAAATCCAATTTGAGTAGAAGAGGGAGAGGCTTAGCCCACACCCTAATTTATTACTAAGTTACCATGCATTGTGAACATACATTGTGGCAGGTACTCAGCGAGCTATCCATCCTTAGATGGCTCATGCTGTTCTCATTTGCTCATCTGAATAATGACTGCGGCTGTACTCTTCTCATTATATTACCTGGCTGTGGCTTCACCCTTCTTATAACATTACCTGGCTTTTTGCATTATCAAGAATGGTAGTGTATGTGGGTATATCATGTTACTGTTAGTGTAAACAAAAATGCCTGACAATGCAACCATAATTCTCAAACCTTTCTGCAGACAAATGTATAGCATTGTCTAGCAGTTGAGAGCCTGATTGTTCCTGATCAGCAGACCTGCATTTTCATGTTCCAATATAACTACATGAAAAGACACCGATATTAGTCTAGAAGTTTAGTAAGCAGTAAATTCATCAGGGATTAATTTGAGGGGACACATATTATAGCTAAAGCACTTGACATTTGATAAGTGTATCCTCTCAATGATGCATTCGATCTAGTAATTAACTGTAAAACAACCTTTTCTGAGAAACATTGTTGTAATGCCAGTTAATTATTTGAATTAAATATTTATATATACAGTCATAAAGCAATTACCAGGATAAATAATACTCTTGCAGTGCATGGATCACCATAGCTATCCTCTGATGTTAGAGGAAAAACAAGCTTCTTAATCACCTTTCTGATGTAATAAAGGTATTACCCCATAGTTTAAATACATTTTGTCTATTTACTGCAAAGTGGGTTAGGAATTTTAACCTGTAACATTTTCATACATAATAGTTTAAATCTTAGCAGCTTCCATTATTTTGATATGTTCTCCAGTATACTTTTTAAATACTATAATGAGAAGCTTTGGATGTTTAATTCTAAACTTTTATTCAATCATAAGATTAAATTACTGGTGTTAAGTAAGCCAAAATTATATCTCCAGCACTTATTGTCAGCAGATAAACTCACTGGTTAAGTGTCAGTCTAAGCTGTAAGAGTTAATATGTGATATACATATATGTTTGCTTTGAAAATGTGGTCAAGTGTACTGTAGTTTTACCTCTGTACTGTGTCTTTTTGATTATACAAAGTCCCTCTGAAAGTTGATAAAAGTGTTAACAACAAAACACTCAATCAAGTAACAACATTATAAGTAGTCTCTTGGATAAGGGAGATGTCTAAATTTTGATCTTGCTGTCTCCAGCCATGGGAATTGTCTTTGAAAAGCTGAAAAATGCAATCAGAGGAACATATTTCATGTCTACTAAAGAAATATTAATATACTTGTACATTGTATTGCATTTCAGTTTATGTTAAACATGAAATATGATGTGGTTTCAGAACTATTCATGTTTTTATTCCAATATGACTTTGCAAATACTTATTTAAACACTGGTTTCAGACTTGAGTAGTCTAAAACATTTACACAACAATGGTATTGTATTATACAGTAATGTCAGTAAATAATTTTCAACAGATGTCTGCAACATACAGTTATAGATTTTAACATGATGTTTATTAATACCCTAAACTATTTTGAAATGATACTACCTTAATCTAAATATTTGTACCTTTTTGAAACCTGATTAGAAATAAGTATTATTGAATTACAATACGATAAGAGTAAAGAATATATTTATATATTTTAGCTGATTAGATTATCTTAATATATTATTCAATTATCTTTATTTAAAAACTAAGAGGATAAGAGAAACTGATCCAAATATTATTTGGGAGGGTAGAAAGTTTGTTTGGTTAGATTCACTAACCAAACAAAGAGGTATATTACCTCATAGTGATAGGGAATGGCTTTTAAGGTTAAGAATTACAAGTTTGGAAGTTCTTTGTTTTTTTTATTCTATCACTTTGGTGTCACTCAGAAACATGCAAAAATCATACAAGAAAAACTTTTTGAATTCTGTATCCAAGATGGAACTAAGAATAAATGATATTTATATAAACTCACACATAAAACAAACTCAAAACTAGGAAATGAAATGTTTATCCATAAATGTTAATGGTCTAAATAATAGTAATAAAAGGAGAAGCCTATTCAAGTACATAAACTTACATAAACCACAAATAGTCTTCTTACAAGAGAAACACTTATTAGATAGATATATAAACAACTTAAATATCAATAATTACACAGTACTAATAAACTCTCAATGTTGTGTCTTTCGGCTTTTCCCGGTTAGGAGTCGCCACAGCAGAACTCCGGTCTGCTAATGATTGGCAGTAGATTTTTACATGCCGAGTTGCCAGCTCTGATGCACAACCTTCAACGAAGGTTTGCCCATTCACGCATGTCTCCACACAGAAGACGATCTAGCTATGAATCGAACCGGACAGTGTCTTACTGTGTGGCGACAACGCTACAGCAGCACCACCACCACTAATAAACTCTCAATACAAAACAAAAAAAAGAGGAGTAGCTATACTACTTCGCAACTCAACTATAACACCTAAAATAATTACTACTCATCAAGATACATCAGGTTTGTTTTGTCTAACTTCAATAGAATTAAATAAGAGAATCTATACGTTAGTAAATCTATATTGGATCCCAGGACTAGGATTAAAAACAGTTAAACAGCACTTTGAAGAGATAATTCATTTAACTAAGGGTAGCCTGATATTGGCAGGAGATTTCAACTGTATAATGAATGAAAAAGATACAGATTCTAAATCTAAAAGAAGAAAACAACCTATCTCTAAAGCACTGTCAAAATTTATAGATACATTGTATTTAAAAGATATAAATGATTTTGCAGAACCAGACTCACTAATCTTCACATTTTATTATCATAGATATAAAACTAACTCTAGAATTGATAGAATATATGTTGCCAATGACATAATAACAAAAACTGACAAAGTCAAAATTATAAATTGTCCCTTATCTGATCATAATGCCATAGTCTTTGAGATAGAGCTTACACCATTTTATTCAAATCCCATTACTAGGATACCTTCCTATATCACAAAATTGACAGATTTCAAAGAATTTTATGAAGAAACAATCAAAAACTTTCTAGAAATAAATTACACAGAAGATATTTCAGAAATATATGTCTGGGATTCATTAAAAGCAGTTACATATGGGAAAATATTATCCTGGTACATAAATAAAAGGAAGTTATGGAATAAAGATATGCTAGACTTACAAAACAAAGCAGATAAATTGAAACTGGAAATACAAAAGGGTAATACTACTCAAGTTCAAGAACTTACACAAATCAATAAGAAATATACAGAATTGTTACATCATAAGATTATGATTAACTTAGAAAAGATAAAAATAAACTCATACTCTACTAATTCAGCACACCTGAGACACTTAACTAATAGAACAAAAAAAATAATTAAATCTAAGCAAATAAAAGAAATATTTATTTCTAATACTAACAAAAGAGTTATGGAACTAAATGATATTTTAGAAGCATTCAGACTCCAATTTAACATTGATAATTCCATAAACACTCAAGATACACCTATTAAGGATATAAAAAAAACTTAGAAAATAATATTCATATTAAATTAACACAAGAACAAATAGACATTATAAGCAAACCAATCAATATGACAGAATTAAAATCACAAATTAAAAAGCTCAAGACAAATAAAGCACCTGGACCAGACAATATGCTACCAGAAATGTATAAATTAATACCCAATCAAGCCATATCCTTATTATTAAAAGTATATGATATAGCCAAGAAAGATTTGAATATACCACCCTCTTGGAAATATTCATTGATAGTCCCAATTATCAAACCAGATAAAGATGAGAAGCAGTGTTCCTCATATAGGCCAATATCATTACTCAATATAGACTATAAGATGTTTATGGCTATATACACATATAGGATCAAACACTTTCTTCCCTTCTTAATTCACAAAGATTGAACAAGTTTTATTAAAGGAAGAAATACTTCAGATAATATTAAAAGAATACTAACATTACTAGATTATAGCCAACATAAAGTCCTAGATTTAAATGTAATCTCATTAGATATTAATAAAGCTTTTGATTTGGTTAACTGGAACTTTCTTTCACTAGTTTTAAAAGAATATAACTTTCCTTCTAATTTTAGTAATCTTATCCAAATACTATATGAAAAATCTACTGCATATGTTAAACTAGGATCACATAGATCAGGCCCTATAACAATCAAAAAGGGAACTAAACAAGGTTGCCCTTTATCACCATTGTTATTTGCATTACTCATAGAACCCTTTGCAAATCAAATCAGATCAAACAATAACATAAAGGGCATTTGTATTAATAAAATGTTAAACCTTAAAATCCAACTCTTTGCTGATGACATACTATTAACTCTCTCAGATGCAAATGAGTCTTTGAATGTTCTATTTAACTCCATGAATACATTTCAAAATATTTCAGGCTTAAAATTTAATGAAAACAAAACTAAAATTATGCCCTGTAATTGTAAAAAAAATAATATAAACAAAAGATTTTCCAAATATATAGTAACAGAAAGTAAATTGTTATATCTGGGAATAAATCTACTCAATGAATTAACAGATTCTCTAATATTTAACTATAATAAAATACTAGACAAAATAGACAAACAATTGGTTACTGGAATTAATATATCTTTTCAACAGCAGACAGATTATATCTTATTAAAATAATCATATTTCCCAAAATATTATACTTAATGCAAAATTTTTCTTTGCTACCTCCCAAATATATTATTCAAAGATAAAATAAACTAATTTTAAATTTTCTATGGTTTCCAAATAAACCCCGTATAGCCTTAAATAAAAATTTACCAGATTGGGAAGACTGTGGAATTAATTTACCAGATATTGATTTATATATTACCTCATTTGTTATTAAAAACATAACACTATGATTAAATAATTCATACACACCTATATGGAAACAAGCCCATGAGCAGATTTACATAGAAATCAATTATAATCACATACAAGACAACTTAACAATAATATCATCACCCCTTATATGGATGTTAAAAGATTATTTTTAGGGAAAAGGAATAATATTAATAAATTGCCATCAAACTATATAAGCTCTACACTTTCAGTGTTCAAAACATATATAAACAAAATACCAAATATTAATTCTTGGATTTTTCTTATTTTCCCTATAGCTTTTACACCAAATATTCTAGATACATTCCAAATATCTAAAATAAATATACTTAAAGAAGAAACATTACTCTTTTGGCATCAACTTAAAGAGAAAGGAAAATTCTAACAAATGAACAGATAATTTATAATGATAATATAAATAAAGACAATTGGTTGTTTTTACAAAATCTAAGGCATTTTCTTATAAATAAAGTAGAACAAATGCAGCCTTCATTTAGACATGAAGCTCCAAAACTCATTGAATACCTTATTCTTATCACAAAACAGCCTTATCAGGGTACAGGTTATTTGTCTAATATCTATAAAATTGTTAAAAAAACAAAAAACTATCATGAAAAATCATACTGGGATTATTATACTTTAATAAACAACCATCCTCCAATTGAAGAAGAAAAAAGTAATATTCTAAAATCTTCCAAATTTTCTACATTATCAAAATACTGGCAATTATTCACTTGGAGATATCTACACAGAAGTTTCTATACACCACATAGGTTAGCCAAAATGTATTCTATTGAAGATCAATGTTGGAGATGCCATACCAAGATAAAAGCAGATTGGCAGCATGTTTTTTATGAATGTATATGTCTCAATATGTACTGGAAATCCATTAACTATTTTTTTCAGACTGTTTATAATGATAATTTTCAATTAACAAAGTCTTTAATTTTATTCAACTCTCCTTTTCCAAACTGTGTACCAAAAAAAGACACTAAAATCCTATGGTCACTATTGGCAATTTCACGTAAAATCATAACTATACACTGGAAAAATGAGGCTTCTCCTACATTCAAGGAATTTGAGAATTTAACAACAACAGTTTCTCACATGGAAATATTAACAGTGAATAACAGAGCTAAAAGATCTACTTCTTACTATTACTCTTGGATGAAGGTACTGGAAATACTCGAAAAGATCAAAGAAGATATATCATTTTATGTTTATTACTTTATATAATATAGAATTTCAATGTTATTTGCATAGACACCAAAGTAAATAGTTATATAATGGTTTGAAGTTAGTAATGTTTTAGAATTGTAAATATGTTATTTATCTTTATTTCATGTAATGTTTCTTAAGACATCTTATTTGAAATAATAAAAAAATACTTGGTAAAAAAAAAAAGATAAAGTACTTCAATTGCTTGCTGTACCCACCAAAAAGCAGATGACCTGTATCAAACACACATACTATCCAAAAAAGCATGAAACCAGTGGTTTCAAACTGCGGACATCAGTTATAGCAAACTATGGTGGTTCTCATAATTTTAAGAATCTGAAGAGTACGGTTAACCTCAGAATGTATAAAATGTTGCATAAATAATGTTGATAGTGTTAGAAAGAGTTCAGAATAAATAATATCTGTAGCAGTGCTGTATAGAGTTAATTGTAAACAGAGTGACATTTCTTCAGAAGAACAATGTTTTTATTTAGTACTTGTTTTTTTAAGAATAGAGAGATGCTTGGCTGTATTAGTGAGAGCAGGTATGTTTAATGAGCATGTGAATGCAGTATAAAAGGAGGGCTAAAAGAAGCCCAACCAGAAAGCATATGCCCTTTTCGGAAGAGGTGCCCACAGTAGAGGTTCTGGGAGAAGGCATGAACCACAGTGAAAGAAAACCTTGAAGGAAAAACTGAAAATTGTTATCACCATAGGAATCCAGAGCTACCAACAGATAAAGTTACTTTTTGTACTTTTAGTCAAACCACGGGACATTGTTTTTGCTTAGAAGAGTCAGCCTTCTTTTTGTTTGTATATAATAAATTGCATTAGTTTTATAAAGTCTGTTGGTGTCATCTTTTGTAATCATTCACACCATATGGAATGTGTGGAATCAGAAACATGATCCCAGAAATATCATGCACTTGGTTAAACTGTTTAGAAAATTAGTTTCTTGATATATTGCAACATTTCTGCCTAATCCATGCACACCAAGTTTTTTTTTTTTTTGCATTACTGTCCTCATTCATTTCAGTGTGATGTTATATTTGGGTAGCTTGCACAGTGAATATGATTTTTCCAGGGCATACAGTGTTTTATTAATGGGTTATATTAAGGGTGGATTTCTTCTGCAATTCCAAGGTAATTTTTTCACTACTGTAGGGTTAAGGCATTTTTTAGGGTTATTAGTTTTGCGCTTTTGTTAATGTTATTCTGTAAATTTTTTTAGTTTCATGTTTATTTTTCAGCATTTTTTATTTTTTGTTTATTTTTAATTTTTTTTAATTAGTATAGTTTAAGTTAAGTGTATGCCTTGTATGACTTGTGCATGCTTTTAATGTATATAGTACGCATTTGTTTAGCTGAAATGAGGCTGAGTTTATGTAGATAGGATGTAATAAGCAAAGTATCTGTTTATATATATATATATATATATATATATGTGGGTGTGTGTGTGTGTGTGTGTGTTTACTACAAATTAACAAAAACCCAGTTACCTGATGATGAAATCTCTCAGACGAACTGTCCAAAACCAGATTTTAATGAATGACTGTATTGATGAACCATTTCTCAGGGTAAACATATAGTTGGCCAACATGGGGAAACTTGCCCTTTTCCCCACTGTACTGTGATCTCAGAGTTGGTATATTTAGTTAGCAGGGTATGGGTCGGTTGGAGGTAGTCCAGTGTGTTTCTTTGTGAAATATTGGTCGACTATATACTTACCCTGACGGTCGTTCATTAAAATGTGATTTCAGACACTTCTTCTTTGCGATTTAGTATTTGGGTAAGTGGTCTTTCATTAATTTGAAGTGGACCCATAAATAAAAAAAAAAAATATATATATATATATATTTTTTTTTTTTTTTTATATATGTATACATAGATAGATATACATACACATGTTTTTGTCATAGCCCTTTAGCAACATGAATTGGTAATCTTTCTCTCTTCACCCTAATGGTAAACTCCAGAAAAGGGGTGTCATAAAAAGTGCATATGGCACATTTTGTATTTTTTATCTATGTATACTTTTTGTGTGTAATCAAAAGCTTATACTCTTGATGCATTATCAACAGTTTATTTGCAGCCTAGCTGCATCATCAGCCCTACAAAGATTGTCCCTGAATCCTGCATATTTACAATATCTGTTAAAAGCTAAATGTTTGCATACTGTACCTGCAACACACAGACACACACACACACACACACACACACACACAAAAAAAACATATTTACAGAAAAAAGTAAAATAAAATAAAAAAAGAGCAATAAAGCAAAGCATGTTCTGGGCAGTATATAGTGATCCTGTTATAAATTATGCTTCTTCACAGTGCTTGGTTCTCCAGTTTGACTCTCAGTCATGTGCCGTCTGTGAGAGTCAGCATTTCTTCCCTGTGTCTGTATGGGTTTTCATTAGGTGCTGTGGTTTTCTCTCATAGCTACAGGTAAATAGTGATCTCCTAAATTGTTCATAGGTGTGCATGCCATGTGAGAAGAAGTGTGAGAGTGTTTCCTGCACTGGACTGGTGGCCTGTTCAGGAAGAGCTGCTAAACCTTGCACCCTCCCATTTACGGGATAAGTTGTTGCTCCTGTGTGTCTCTACACCAGATTATGTGGGTAATTGGCAATTAAAGAATGAGGGAATGAATGAAGATACTGTATCTCCCTTTTACTTCAATGTAAAACAAAAAACACTGTATACCCATAATGCACACAAACAGAGCACACACAAAACAACTCTAGTCAACCATATAGAAACATATTTGTCCTACTAGAATGCAAAAATGTCAAAGAATGAAGCATAAAATTAAACAATGACCACAATTGGCCAATCAGAAAACAACATTCTTGGCAGAACTGACCTTATCAATGTCTGTTTGGAGTTTGCATGTTCTCCTTTTGTCTGTATGTACTTTCTCTGAATACTCCAGTTTCTGCTACCGTCCAAAAGACATGGTGAATGACTACATTATATTGGACAAATATCTATGTGTTGTAATTGCCCTTCCCCTGTAATCTGAATCAAGGCTGAAAATGGCCTACAGACCAGCCACTTAACCCATTTAACAAACGTTAAAATAAAGTAAAACCTAACTTTGCTAAAGAACTACCAAATCCAAAAGTAACTCTCACTACCCTACTAAAGTACAAAAAAATGAATTCACCCTCAAAAAAAGAAAAAGATTAAAAGGCACATTAGAATTAGAGTAGAAGGCTAACCACAAAACACTGTAGCATTGCATTCATATAACCAGTGCAGAATATCAACACCCTGAAGGTACTCAGTACAAATTTAAAGAGTTAACATAACCCTTTGAAGTCAACGTTAAGCTCTATTCTTACTCAAACACACACACACACACACACACACACACACACACACACACACACACACACACACACACACACACACACACACACACACACAAATGTAATACATGGAATGCATATGTATGGGGATTGGTCATATGAGACATGCTTTACAATGCAGGGTTAGGGAACTTAATGCATGACTCATGATTTTATCAATCAGCATGACCTGCATTTCCTAAATCTGCAGTAGGAGGTAGTTCATGCATCACTTAGCATATTCCACATATCCATGTGCATTGCAAATTGAATCAGGAACAGGTGTAGGTTTCTTTAAAAACAAGTTCATTTTGAAATAGTAACTGGACTTTTTTTTTAGACTAAAGCTAAGTAAAACATAAACTTTTAAGAAAATCTATAATTGCATCTTTGGAATGTAAAGAAAAGTTAAAAAATAAAACACAGTTATGCTACGTTTTGGAGTATTGGTGTTGGCTTGACTTAAACAATGCAATGTCTAGTGAGGAATATGCAATTCTTTTCATAAAATGTCTTGTGTGGGAGTTTCCTCAGTTTAAGGAGATATTTAATGGGGGAGTGTTCATTAAGATATGTTGTGTGACAGGAGTATAGTACGACTTGCCATTTTTCAAGAAAGTGGTTAAAATTTCCACTTAGTGGGTGGTATACCTCTTGTAGGACATGAAGAGTGAAATTGGCTTGGTGTGCTGAGAACACTGTGTGCCTATAGAGGGCATTAAGCACATGTATTTCTTATAGCATATACACGTTCATAAATGCATAAAGCTAATTTCCATAATGTATTTCTTTTGTAGAAGCAGACATAGGTGTTGAAAGTTGGTACCTACACAATGCCTATTGACTGGCAAAAGTTGGTCTTCTGGCTTTATATATTTTGTAATTAGAGTGACATGTATAACAACCCTTATTGCTACTGTGCTCACAGAAATTTCAATTCCCATAAGGTTAGATACCTGGTTTGTTACTGGGATTATCCTGGGGAGATGGAGTTTTGTGATGCCGAAGTAATCTGATGTTAGGTGCCCAGTTATTTACAATTCTAAATCAATTTCTTAGTGCAAATAGAGATATCTGTTTCTTTTGATAATTTTCCAGTTTTACATTATTATTTCATTGATGGCTTTAAAGTTTATGGTGAATGGGATTACCATTGTCCTGCAGTACTCCACTCTGATGGACCTCCTGCATATCCACAAAACAGACAGCACCAGAATTACCCATTCTAAAGACTTAAACCTTGCCTGTGCTATAAATCTCACCTGCTGGAGAGATGGGTATGTATCCCAAAGACTACCCCATTTATAGAACAGGCTCCCCATCCATGTGAAGCAGAGTTCCTCCCTAACCCAATTAGAGTGCAAATTGGACAATTGGATGGGGAACAGGAAATTCATCCCTGGTTTGGCACCTATGTCTTAAGTGGACATAGGCAACCTGTAAATGGCTCATTTCCCATGTCCCTGCTTGTAAATGTTTCATTGCCCATGCCCCTGTGTGTAATTGTTTCATCTTCCAAACCCCTGCTTACACTTATCGAGGGTATCAGAACTTGTCAGAGATTTGGGATGCATGGCTAGGCTTAAAAAGGCCCTTGTGGTCATTGACCTAGTAAACACCTATGAACCTAAGTAATTTTAGCCCATAGTTTCACACTGTAGGGAAACCAGGTCATCATGAGACCCTGTATTCAAAAACAAAAACAAATCTGAAAGTATTAGATAGTGTACTTGATCTTTCTAGTATAACCAGTAGGATCTAAAAATGTCATTAATCATACTGTACTTATGGCCTCTCACTCTGAAATCCAGTTGAGTTCTTCTTCATTGTGTAAAAATTGTCCAAGTCAAGGAAAACATTTGCAATTCTGAGAATTTGTGATTTAATAAAAAAGCACATACCATGACATGTTAATAGTTGTTAACCAAGAAGGTTTTCTATGCAAATGAGTGAGCATGTGGGGAGTCACTTTTCACATTATAAGCCTGCACATAAAGGAGGCAGACTTTACCTTAGCTAAAACAGATAATGAACCAAACAAATACTGTAGGCTTACTGATATGTTCATCAAAGCTTTCCAGCCCTGAAAGACCCCCCCCCCCCCATACTATAAAAAAAATTATCACTAAAGCAAAAATAGCACAGTGTTTCAGGACAGAAAGAAGATCTTTCTTGGTACTTAAACTGCCCAGCTCTAAAAACAACATTTAGATAACTGTGGACCTTAGTGACCATTATGGCTATCCCACTCATCTAAATAAAAACAAAAATATATATTTTCTTGAATATAAAAAATGTTATTGACCAGTACCAGCAGTATTTAAATTGTTTCAGTGTATTATTTATTATTATTAATTGACATTTATTGAAGCCATGGTGGTGCAGCGGTAGCATTGTTGCCTCACAGCAAGAGGTTCTCCCATTCAATTTTTGGCTGGAGCGCCTTCTGTGTGGAGTCTGCATGTCCTCCCCGCGGTCGAGTGGCATTCGAAAGACATGCGTAGAATGGGCGCACCTTCGCTGAAGGTTGGGTGTCTAGCTAGCACTTCGGCACCCGTAAAAAAACTACTGCCAATCATTAGTGGACCGGAGTTCCGCTGTGGCGACCCCTAACTGGGAAAAGCCAAAAGAAGAGCATTTATTGAAATTTGTTGACTGTGAAAGTCCACTGGGCTTGAGAACCATTTTCAGTGGAGGCCCGGGGAGAAAAGCTCCAAGTTACATGAAAAGCATCACAACTACTTATAAAGCAAAAAAAAAAACTACTTATACTTATAAAGGAAACGGTTACTTATAAAGCAAGTGAAATAATACAGAAAACTATCTAAACAGCACATATGTTGTAAAAAGGCACAATACAGTAACAATGGAACATTAGCATGTAGGAAAATTATACAGTTAGAAATATTTAACAATACAGCTCAATTTTTTTTTGTGAAGGGTAGGGAAAAGGCAAAGGTAAGTGTAGTGAAGGTAGAATTAAAGAGTTAAACTTAAAGGTAAGACAGATATAGTTAGAATCTTACAGCTAGGTGGTGTGAATATGTAGATTATAGGTGACATATATTTAATGGTAGTAATAAAAGTAGAAAGTGACAGAGAAGAGAAAATGTGTTAAGATGGTTGTATTGATGTGTAGACTATGATACTCACGATTAGGGATAACTCATATGGTGTAACAGTATGACATATACATAAGTATATTTGCTACATGAAACAGTTTTGCTAGATTAAGGAGGCTGTGGATATGTATTGCATGTGCAGCTGGGGTTATCAGTGAGATGTTTTAGTTTTTTTTTAAAGGAGATTATGTTGTCTAAATTAATTCTGTAACTGATGATGGGAGGGCATTCCACAGCTTAGTTATGGAATGGGAATAGAGGCAGCTGCCTGCTCTTTTACTAGGTTTTGATACTTTAAGTAGGTGTTTGTTGTTAGAGCATAGATTTTTGGATGGGACGTAAGGTTCAACGATATTTTTCAGGTAAGGGCAACACTCAGGTTTATAAATTAGTTTATTGGCAAAGGTAAGTTGTGTGTAATGTAGGTAATGTGCAAATTCTAGCCAGTTTAGTTCTCTAGTGGCCTGGCAATGGTGAGTGCGATTTGGTTGGGCTGATGTGAATTTTTACACTTTACAATAACAGGACTCCAGTTTGTGTTGCAAAGAGTTATCGATATTGATGAAGATAGGAGATCCATATAGTAAGGTTGGAAGGAAAAGACCTTTTGAAAGTTTTATTCGGATGGATTTGTCTAAGTATTGTTTGTTTCTGTAAAGTTTGCCTACTATGAAGTGAGTATTTTTTATTGCATTTTTAATATGCAAGTCAAAGCTAAGTTTGCTGTCAATAGTAATTCCTAGCAGTTTGGCCAGATTTCATAACTTTATCTGGGTTTTGTTTGTGGAGAATATAGTAAAGTCTGTGGGAACAGGTTTAGATGCAAAGATGAGTAGTTTAGATTTTAGGATTATGTAATAGCTGTGATTGGTTTAGCCAGAGTTCTATGGATGTAAAGGCCTTTTGTGTTAACTTTTGGAAGTCATAAAAGTTATTGGAGGTACAGATTGTAGTTGAATCATCTGCATATTGTATGGTTGTACAGTCAGAGGGAACTTTATGTAGGTTATTTATAAAAATGTTGAATAGTAGGGGTCCTAAGATTGATCCCTTGGGCACTCCTATGTTATTTTGGAGAAAGCTAGAGAGGTTATTCTGCCATTTTACAGATGTCTGTTTTCCAAGCAACTAGTGAACCAGGTTAGGGTGGCATCAGAGGATCCTAGTGAGTGGAGTTGCTGGATAAGTTTGATGTGGGAGACTGCTGAATGCTTTTGAAAGGTCCAGTAACAGGACTGATGTAAGTAGGTTACTATCTAGGGCATTATAGATGTAATTTATGAAGGAGAGTAGAGCAGTAATGGTACTGTGGGATGGTCAAAAACCATGTTGTGAAGGGGAATGTAGGTTGTTGCTGGTTAGATATTCAACCAGTTGTTTGTGGATGCATTTTTCCATTATTTTAGATAGAGGGGACAGTACGGAAATGGGTCTAAAATTAGGTAGGTCATGAGAGTTTCCACCTTTATGAAGTGGGGTGATTATTGATTTTTTTCAGAGCTGGGGGACTGTGTGTTCTGCAAGTGATCTGTTTATAAGGATACTTACTGGAAAACCTATTGCCTTAGCACTAATTTTGAGGTATTCTGGGGGAGATTATTAGCATATAAGGAGCCTGGTTTCAATTTGCCAAGTAATGTTTGTATTTGAGAGGTTGCTACATGTTGGAAGTTAAAGGATGGTATGGAACTGATATTGCCTTGAGGTATGGTGTATGGGTAATGGGGGTTGGGGGATTGCCTGTGTTTACTAATGTAAGGATAGTATCAATAAAGTTTTTATTAAATATTTCAGTGATTTCAACTGGGCTTTTGTCTAGAAATGGAGATGGGTTTTGGGTGCTGCCAGGATTTAGTAATGAGTTGACAGATTTCAGAACTGTCTGGGATTATTACTGTGGGTGTTTATTTGTTAAGAGAAGTAAGTCTTTTTGTCATGATTAATGGCCCATTTTGCTTTGTTTTTAAGTATTTTGAAGGTGGTTTTGTTGGGTGGGGTCTTATCTTGTTTCCATTTGTGCCATGCTCTGTCTCTGTTAAGCAGTAGTTGTATGGTTGACTTAGATAACCAAGGAGCATGGTTATGTTTAACTCTCTTTTTTCTTATGGGGGCTATGAAGTTAAGGGTATCTAGGAAGACAGTATTAAAATAATGTACTGCTTCATCTAAGGGAAGATATTTCAATGGGTTCCAGTTTAGTGTTTGTAATAGGTTGCAAAAGTGAGACTGGCTAAAACTGGCTAGATTTCCATTATATTTGTATGAATGAATGCTTGGGGTGGAGGTTGATAGTCTGTGTATCAGGGCTGGTAAGTCGTCACTTAGGGTGTTGGGAAGCATGTTGGGATTGGAGTAGTACTGCGGGTGGTATACTAATATCCAGTCTAGGATGGATTCAGGGTGATTGTTTGTTGTGTGTGTGTGTTGTGTAAATTTGAACAGATTGATGGAGTTTGTGGAGTTGTTTGGTGTTACTTTAATCCAATTTATATTAGGGTCACTGAGGATGATGGTTTCATTTGGGATGTAGTGGTTAGACCATGATAGGAAGTCTTCCAGTGTTGGGATATTGGGTCCTGGAGGAATATAGATGGTATCAATAGATATTTGTTTATGGTTGTTGAAAAATGGTGATGCTAATAGAATTTTCATCTTATTGAAGGTGGCAACTATTTTTGGATGGGGTATTATGTTTAAGTCTGATATCTGGGATTTGAGTCAGGTTTTTGTTAGAGCAACTATATCACGTGTATACTATGTAAGCCATGCATGGAAGTCAGATACTTTGTTGCAGATACTATGGATGATTAATGTCATGATGGAAAGGTCTTTACGTGTTTTCACTGAGAGTGATGTAGAATTGTTAATATGTTGGGTGGGAGAGGGTCCAGGGCTTGAATGAATATCTCCACTTTGGCATAATAATGCGAAGATAGTGGTTCGGATTGTGGATGAAATGTAGTGAAGTATGGAGTATGCATATGAGATGTATAATTGTTTGATTTTAGGTATATTAAAATGCAGTTTGGTCTTGAAAGTGGTGGTGTCTCTGTGACTGAAGAGTGATGGTGAAATATCAGAGTAACTATTTTGTGATGAGTTATGGTATATGTATGTGTAGTTTTTGTTGGGGTTAGTTGCAGTGTGGTGCTGTGAGAAGTGAGGTGGTAGAGAGTAAGTAGGTTAAAAAAGGTTAGGGATTTTACTAATAGTAGAGTTAGAGTGTGCATTATGTGAAATGTAGGAGGGTTTTAGTTGGTTTTGGGTGTGGGATGCCATGAACTCAGGGGGGCTTAGAGCCTATGAGGAGGTTGGAAGGAGTGGCCTGTGATGTATAAAGCTAGAGATAGTGGGGGCAGGAGGGAATTGGGGGCAGGGTAGGGGAGAGTAGTGATCGGAGCAGACTTGCCCCTGCAGGGCTGAGAGTGAAAAAACTACCAGTGGAGGACTAAGGAAATGTATGTGGAAACAAGTATTTAACTTTATTGAGTGGGGTTATCAATGATACACTTATGGGGTGACTGTGCACTAATTAATAGGGTTGGGTAGGTATTGTAATAAGTTTGCAGCAATTATTTAACTGGGATAAATAAGTTACTGTAAAATATTATTTGGCTGAAATATAGGTGTGTAGCGCCATGTTTTGGTGACTATGAGGAATTTACTTTAACCAGGTATTGAGAGGAGCTTAGGTTGAGGTCACTTTTGGTAGCCCTAACTGTTGTGCACACAGTACAATTAGAGAAAAAAATGCTCTAATCTCTGATTATGTATTCAACAATAGTATTCACTTATGTGAAAAACTTGAAGTGGTAGCCTTGTTGTTCTTTTTCTTTTAGTGTAAGACCTGTCCCGTAACAAGCAAGTGGTCGAAATCTATGTTTGTTTATGTCCTGGAAGGGGGATCTTCAAGGAGAAAATGCCCTGTAATTACCTAGAAAAGACAAAAAAAAACCCAGAAAGGTTATGAGCAGGGAAGAGGTAATACAGTAAGAGGTACAGAGAATACATAAGACAGATACACAGTACAAGGAACTGGTATTCAGGCAGAAATAATACTTAACAGAATGAAGTCGTATTTTAAGGTATATATAGACAAAGACTGCACCCTAGCAATACAATTCAGTAAGCATTCATTTTGGTTACAGAAGCAAAGCTTATGGTAGCAATACAAAGTTTAAATAATAAACAGACAGGAATCTCAAGTGCTCTTCAGGACAACATTTCTGATGATCAGTATAGGTAGGCATGGGACAACACAGTATATAAAGATTCTATATCAATGCTCACTTTTAAGTATACATTCCAAACAGATAAGGAGATGACCTTTTTAATAAAGTATGTAGTGCCCAGTATAAATGAACCTGCTCCCATAATTAGAAGTTTTAAAAGGCTTGAAAAATAACTATGAGCTCAATGATAGAACTCCAATTTGTTGCAACTTGATGAAACTGTGGATTACATTTTTCTTATTTGGCTTCAAGATGCCCAAAGAATGACAAGGAAGAAATCTCTGAGTTGTTACTTATATAGCTCTTATTCAACTAATGAGTCAAAGGTTAGGTTAATCTTGCTGTATGTTCCAAAAATGTATTCAGAAGTTGTCTCTGCATAAAACTCAGTGTTAGTTAGAATGCAGAAAATCTTGTCCACATAGTCCTTGTGGTGAGTAATAACCAAACACGCTCATTTCACAGCCTTTATTTCTTTAATCGTATGGTCTATGTTAAGATATTTAAACACCAAGGCGTCAAGGGTTGTCACATGGTAAAACTTTTGCCTGAATGGTTTGTGTGTGTGTGTGTGTGTGTGTGTGTGTGTGTGTGTGTGTGTGTGTGTGTTCTTGTGTGTTTATGTAAATCACCTAAGCCAGCACAAGAGTCCTTGCCATTTCTTTACCTAAAACATCTCAGATAGACTAAAAGCTCCCTCCCTCTACTCAGTGACATGCAGACTCATTTGAGTTGATCTCTGTCTAGTCTTCCGTGTTATGAAAGTCCCAATATTCTTTGAATTCTTTCAGCTAAGTGGAACCAGTGGTAGAATAAACACTCATGTTAGAGATATAAACCCATACCACAACATTAACAATGCTTCACAATGTGATGGGTACCTCACTTACCATAGGAATAACCTACAGAATACTTCTCAAGCAACATTTAAAGCCTAGGGTATGAACATGTCTTATGAATCAATGTGGAGTAAATCTGCTTAATTGCTGTGTTTTGCTTACTTTTGCATTTTTTGATTTTGATGTTGTTGGCACAAAAACTAAAATGTTATCTTCTCTTCTTTCAGGTCTTTGATATGATCTGATATGCTGCATGAACATGCTGTTTGTATTTACAATCAAACTGATCAAGCATATCAAAGAATAATGTTCACATTCAGAACCCGCAATATATTGTGTTTACCTAACTAGACAGTATTATGCACTATGTTTCCAGAAAATAGATTACTACCTTTATAAATCCTTAATAACTGCATGATGCCAAATCCTAACCACTGATGCCTGCATATTTTTCTTTATTTTATTCTATTTAATAAGTGTTTATCAACTGGGTAAACCCACTGGACACAAGTGTTCCTTTCAAGGAGTGACCTAGTACAAACGAGTGGGTAAATGACTTTCTCAGAGGCATACAGTATGCAAATGAAAGCTTAGGAAATCAACCCCCAGATTACATAAAAAACAAACAAACAAACAAACAAAACAAATTGTTAACAACTTGCACATTTAATCCTTTGATCTAACTACCAAACATAATCTATGTTATTTCTGATTATCCAATGACTGGCCATTAACATTCAGAAACAAGCACACTGATTGGTCAACCTCACCAGCGTGCCTGTTGCAAATCGATAATATACCAACAGTAAAAGTCTGGCCACTGAAGTAACATTGAGTGGCCAGACCTTTTTTTTTTCTTCTATTCTTATGTGATAGACATGCATTAGTCTGAATGAAAGAAAGTCTGAAACTGAAATGCATGTCATTATTTAATGACTTTGTTCCTTATAAAATTTGTTTTTTTTCCGACAAATCACTGAGGAACAGTCATTAAATAATGACAGGCATTTCAGTTTCAGACTTTCTTTCCTTCAGACAATGTGCACATATTCACATTTTCTTCAAATAAAAGATTGACGGGTACATACGAGACCAGAGAAAATACAAGGAAAATCAGGTACGTTGTGCAAACTAAAACATACCTAATTTCCTTTGTATTTTCCTGTCTCTCTCATACCTCTAAACTGTCAGGAGATAACAGTTTATTTTTCTTTCAAAAAAAAAAAATAGCAACAGAGGTCATCCTTTCTCCGTTGCTTGCTTGCTAAAGCAGTGATGTACTGCATAAGCCTGTGAATGCAAGTACGCATGCGCAGTACATCATCAAAGGGCAGAATCAGAAAATAATGTGGAAGAACACCATGGCACCATTATACAAAGGCATTATTTAAGAAAAGTAAATAATCTTTTTCTTAAATAATGTCACTGTATAATAGTAATAAGTGACTCCAAGGTGTGGTATATTGAAGATTTACCTATGAGTGGCTTTGTTTAAGCACTTGGGCCTCACCCTTGTGATTAAACCATACCAGCTGTGGGTAAATCTTCACTATACCACACCCACATCATCAGTTATTGGTATACTATACACTGTTCTGCTATCATCACTTTGTTGCTTAGCAATAGCCAACAGCACAACAATGCTACACAGTGGAATAGGAAATGTGATATAGCATATAATTACTTAATCTCACTGTGATTTGTATACATTGGTGATGAGCAACTAATCTGTGCAGAGTACATAAAAACAACTTCTGCTTTTACCACAGATGCCCTCTATGTCTTCTCTTCCTTCCATTTTTCTGAAATTATAGAGACTTTGTGCTGTTGCAGGTAAATGTAAAGAAATATAATCAGACAGGGTTAGCCACAATGCTGTACACAGCCAGAGGACACAAATGTAGGAAGACTGATTTTTTGTAGGTGTAGAATTATAATTTATGCACTTTATATAGCAAAAACTTTCACTTCTAGACACAAATAGAAATTCACAATTCTAACATCACAACACTGTTTTTAAATCTAGTCACATGGGTCCCTGAAGTTACAAAGCTATAACATTTAAGTTACAAGTTGTTATATTTGAAGAACGGCAAGAGGTTAAAGGTTCTGTGCTGGGTCTGTACCTCTGTAGCCACAGGTAGTCAATCATACAGTAACAGACACACAGCATTTTTGTGGTAAGAGGTCATATCTCTGAGGAATCTGAACCTTTGAAGTTACAACTGTTAGAAACTATAGATCAGCTTCTGGCTGAAAAAAATGCAGTTCCCATGAAACAAAAGTACCAATAAAACTGGAGCAATGCAATACTATTTGATTTTTTTGTATAAATTAGGTAAGCTCACTTTCACGGGTGACCTGGGAAAACAGTTCAGGCTACCACTGTTATGTTCTTTGACAGCTATCATAATACATTCTCTTGTTTTGAACTTCACATGTGCAGACCACCATTCACCATTTTTAATATTACAAACTGAAAATTAAGGCTACTGTAATTGTATTAAGGTGTGTCTCTGCAGCCAAATGTCAGGAACACTAAATAATATTTTGTAAACTGAAATATAACTTCTGTTAGCAAAGTCAAATTATAAGTGCCATATTAATGCAATACTGTCCAAATAGAAACATACCTTCCATTAAGCCTACATTTTTTAATCTGACTTTGAAAACAAATGCATAAATAAGAATATGCCTAACTGGGAAAGACTTGGCCCTCAATGTATGCACTTTTGTGTGACAGTAGATAATACGAGTTTACATCTCTGCATTAGACTTCAGAAGGAGAGTTCATTATGGCTTTACAGACTGTCATGAAAAGCTGAAATCATTGTATCAGCTAGGGTGTAGTACTATTTGCATGTTGTAAGTATAGAATGTACAGAGCTTAGTATCAGAGCCAGATAGGCTCCTTAAATGTGTGTGTGTGTGTGTGTGTGTGTGTGTGTGTGTGTGTGTGTGTGTGTGTGTGTGTGTGTGTGTGTGTGCAAATGCTCACACATGCATGCATGTGTGTGTGTGTGTGTGTGTGTGTGTGTGTGTGTGTGTGTGTGTGTGTGTGTATCTGTGTGTGTACATGTGTACGTGAATGCAAATGTATATCTGAGGTCAAGAAAGTCTTTCTTCAGTCAGATTATGTATCTACAGTATATATAATTTATTGAATTGTTTACTTATTTATTTATTTTTGTTTTGTGTTGAGAGCAAAATATATAACATTAGTCATATATAACATTAGCCATCTATAATTGTATTTTGTAGTATTGTAATTGTAATTTGAGATTTGGCATTCACATTTCCCAAACCATAAAGAAGGTCCACAAAATACTGGGCATCCTATAGAGAAAAAAGTAATTTCTTACAAGAGCTACTAAAGAAACAATTGCATGCACACACCTCCTCTCAATAATTACCTATGCTCCTCCAATTCTCACTAATCTAAGAAAAACTGACATTGCTAAACTTGACTCATGCTATAATAAAATTGCTAGATTTGCCACAGATACCCACCACTGCATGGCTCTAAAGCAACTTAAATGGTTAGAACTACCACAACTCCTCTTATATAACCAAATTAGTCTAGCCCATAAAATTGTATACTACCCCCCCCCCAAAAAAAAAAAAAAAACAGGTGTAAAAAACCTAATTCATCCCTACACCAGTAATAGAGTTGCGCTCCAATAACAAACTCCTCCTGGACATAACTAAATCCAATAATACAGCAGGTGACTCCCTCCTATCAAACTTCATAAGTAAAAAGTGGAATTCATTATTCCTCCTACTTAAGAAATACAAACTTTGATTACACAATTCAAAAAAATCTGTAAAATTGCACCTCACTGATACATGGCACTGCTCTTGTGCTATACCTAGCTAGCACCAATCGGCAACACAGTAACTTCCTCCATGCTTTCCTTAGCTATATCTATACTTCCTGTTGGTTTCCATGACTTGGGTAATATAGGGTAAGTGCTAAAGTTCTCAGATCTTTGATACGTAAGACTGACTACTCTTCTCACACCTCCAGATTCTAGGTTCCTACCCTTGCTTGTAAACTGTTTATTACAATTGCCATCAACAACACTGGTATTCTTCCAAAAGCCTCCTGTTCATGATGCTTTTCTGTAAATTGTAAAACTAAATATTTGCTTCTATGTATGTTTTTATGAATGTCTTCATTATTGTAACAGTGACAAATACTGCCAGCCCAGCTAGCTGGAATTTTGTAAATAATTATATGTCATTTGTGAATATTAATATGATTTATATAGAAGTGTGACAAAAGGAGATACTGCCAGCCTAGCTATCTGGAATTTTGTAAATAGTTATATGTCATTTTTGAATACTAGCATGATGTAATTGCTTGTGTTGCCACTATATTGGAACTGTGTGTTGTGTGTATATTAAATTGCTGATAGAGAAGTCTGTGTTGAACAGGGTTTGTAAAGTTTTAAGCTAAAATGTAACTACATCATGCCCTGCTGGCTTAGAATAGAAATGTATATAAAATATTGTAATTGTGTAGATGTATATGTTTTAATAGAGAAAACTAGAACAGAGGGTTAACTTGCAAAACTTCACAAAATAAGTTGAAATTAAATTGTTTTATGATTGTGCTATAAAAGTTATCTCTCAGTTTTAGTTCAGTAGCAGACTATGTCTAGATCTAGATGTTTTTTGTATTGTATTGGAAGAGATGTAATTGCTAGGTTTGAGATGCAGAAGTGTTTTGTTGTTTTATGACTTCAAGGGTCTTTAAACATCTGAGAGATATTTATTTTCACAAGGAGTTGTTAAATGCTACACTGGGGGGTTTGGCTGAGGAACTAAAGTCAGGTGACAAAAAGTGATGTCATCCAAGCTAACCCATCAGTAATGTTTGATATTAATTTAAAAACTCTGTCAGAGAGAGACTGTGCATTTTTTATTTTGTCTTTGACCTAACAAGAACATCCACTCATTACCACTTTCTGCACTTCTGCCTGTGTGTTGCTCTGTAACACGTTTTTAGGGCATAGTAACTCTGTTAGATTCAGATAGGAATATAGTAAAGTATAGCTTAGACGTTTTCTTTATTTATTTGAGACTATCCTGCAATGTTGTTTTAAATATTCCATGTGATTTTGAACTCTGATGTAATTGATTATTTACTGAGTATTGTCTTGTTCTTTATATTGAAACCTATTTTTGTGGCTGATATCTGTGAGACATATTTAAGCTTTTAGCCTACTTGCATATCTGCTTGGCGACACTGTACAGGCCACTCCTTAATAGGCTTGCTCTTGGCCAGACTACCATTTGGATTATTAGTAACATTACACAGTAGGATTGGACACCATTTATTAAGGGCCTTAGCGTAGCTGATAAAAAGTTGGCTGGTGGCAGCTGGAACTACCTTATAGTCTGGGCAGCAGGGGCATAGCTAGTAAACCTGTGCCAGCCTTTCCCAGGTGTGTGTGCATGTTTGTACATAAAGCAGATCTCAAAGTGTGTGCATGTGCGTGTGTGTGTGTCTGTGTGTGTGTGTGTGTGTGTGTGTGTGTGTGTGTGTGTGTGTGTGTGTGTGTGTGTGTGTGTGTTTGTGTGTCAGCTACTTGGGCAGGGACATGAAGCACTGGATGGACAGACAGGGTGCTGTAGGTTTTGGCTTGGCCACTCAGCTGAGATCTCAACCCTATAACTGTGCCAATGGGATAAACCATCCCCAGAATGACTGTGATCTCTGTGTGCTCTTAAGGTAAATTGCACTTTACTGTGTGTGTACTTGTCATCCTCCCAGTGTGTACATTCCCCATTGTTGCCAGTGGTGAGGATTGAGGCTCCTCGATTACTGGACCAGTGCTGGGGCATCACAGTAATGATTATTGTTCAACTGTATTTGTTGTTATGAATGCTTTCATTTATTGTAACAACTGTTGTTCATAAGCATGGAACTTTTCCACAAGGCATCCACTGAAAAACGACTTGCGTCCAGTTGAACTTTACTGGTATTCAAATGTAAAATAAAATAAATAAATAAATAAAATAAAAATCTGATTTGTAAGCTAAGCTTCTACACCACTCAGAACATTCTGACCTGTAAAATAAATGGTTGTCTTTCTATGAATGCTATAACTCCATAGTCATGGCATTCTGTAAAGAGAGGAGCATAATTCAAACTTTGGTCAAAGTCTATGAAATCAGATAACTTTTTAACCCACTTTTTCTTTATACCCCCATTTTATGAAAATAAGTGGTAAAAATAAACTCTGAAGAAGCAAGGATTGCCTTTGTGAAAGCGCTTACCAGATTGTTTATAATTAAGTATTACCCTTGCCGTGTACTGGCTAGTTAGTTTTTATTTTTGTGCCATTACAGTTTTTATATTCAGTTGTATTAACGGAGTGTTTATCCTATTTGCTGGTTTTAATTTTTTGGTTGTGGATATTTACTGATACAGAAATATATGAATGCCAAGCCATGTGTGTGGCCTGAGTTATACATTGAAATGAACTGACACTGGAAAGCTCAAATAACTGTTCTGGGTCAAATGTGATCTAGGTGGAGAGATGTCTGGATTCAGATCAAGAAAGGTACTATTCCAGGCAATAACTGTGGATGAAAATTATGTGGAGTGATGAGTATAATAATGCAGAACTGAATGAGAGCAAGGGGAACAGGAAGGGACTATCTGCATTATTTTAAAAAACAAAAAGGCATTTTATAATTTCAAGGACTAGACACAGGCGGATTGTACCAGTCAGAGACCAAAATTCAGGCATTACATATGGATGTGAATTAAAACCAGCTTGTCTAGAGGAAAAAAGAGAAAATAAAAGATGAAATAAGCTGCATTTCATTATTACTGATATTGAAGTATTGATTTGATTTCAGCCTATGTCTTGAATTCATGAGGCATGCTATGTATCTTTGGATATGATGTATAGGTGTGAGATTAAGGATAGAGGATACTTATGTAGGAAGGGGGAAGTGGACACAAACAAGAATGGTGAGGGTGATTCCAGTGGAATGGGCACAAAACAATGTTCTGAAACTAGGGAATTGTGTCTGGTACACCGGCTACTATTAATGACTTGAATATTAACGTTTAGTGTAAATATGGGAAATTTGGCAGAAAGAGAATTGGTTAAGAATCTTTATTAAAAATAATGAAGAAAGTTTTCTTTAACATCTGATAAGATGGATGTCTACTAGGGTCAGATTCCAAAAAGTACCAAAGAGCAGCATACAGGAGAGTCTTTGTCATCTTGGAAAGCTGCCCTAATACTAAATTCCAGCTATTCTTTCTTCCCTCAGTATAACATCATACTCAGGGGTGGATTACTCCCTACATTACCCAATACTAAGCCAATGTCACAAGTTTGCACAATATCCACAACAATAAGAGCAGGTAATGAAATTCACTAGCATTCTACATTAATGAACCTCATTAACAATCTCTCATGTAATCTAACAAATGACAAGACAGGTTTACTAGAAGGAGACAATCAAGCACAGCTCTAGGTCTGGCACTGCAGGCATTTAGCCTGCCAGAGGAATTAGTACTGATCTACAGGTGCTACTGCAAGTCCTTAAAACTGGGGCGCACCACACCACCACCAGTATGTTAGACCTGAGAATGCATGTGTAGCAGGTTAAAACTCTATCATGCAGTCATTTCTCCATTTCCCACTTCTGTCATGACAGGGGGTGCATGATATAGGGCTGCTCTAACAAAGCACAGCCCAAAAACACTAAAGATTTTGTATTTCAGTGTTTGGGGTTCGTACTTAAACTGTTGTGTAGACTGTCACCAACTCTCTCTCTTGATTTGGAGTTATTTTCTTAAATTATATATTAGTCATGCCCATCTGATGCTGATCTTACGTCTTGCAATCCAGTCATCTCTTGGCTGAAAAGTTTAATCTCCTCTTGGCTTTGTATTTTACTCATAAATGTAAAACCACTCCATAAAACACCTACCATAAATGCATGCATGCTGTCCTCCACCCCACCAATGGCTCCCCTTGCCCTGCTGTACAGCTCTAACAATGTATGTAAACTGGTACTGCAGACAGTTAGGCTTCCCACCATGTACTGCCTAGAGTACCATTTCTTACATCCAGGGGCAACACTACTTATACTGTAATGGCCCATTCATTTTAATGGGTTGCACAGATGCTTTGAAGTCACATCCAAAACAGTGGAAACAAAATTCAGTTCAATTGTTCTATGTTTGTAATAGCATTAGTGACCTCCTAACCAAATGGGGGTAGGCCTGCAATTGGTAGAAATGTATTTCTACCCACCCTTGAGGACTCATTACCCCTCACTGGCTTCATCTCCTTAAAACATATGAAAACATCAAGCACTTAAACAATAACATTAATCTCTTCACTGTTGGAGTCATCAAGAAACTTCATTAATCATTTGCAATCCAGGAGGTAAGATGACTCTGAATTCATTTCAGCTCATGCCCTTCTTTGCCATGCTCTCATATAACTCCTTTTCATGGACGACAGTAAGGCCCTGTTCTAGCTTGCTACTCTAAAATAGTATTCTATATCTCTTAGATCTCTTGCCTATATGTTGCATTCATTCTTCTTTCTTTTTGTGTTTTTTTTTTGACATTAAAGCTGCTTTTTGCAAAAACCTGCTTGTGTGCTGCTTGCTGCAAACAGTCACCGGGTGACCTACTGGACTTTGGGGTGTCAACATTCTTTTATATCTCTTAGATCTTTTTTTCCAATGTTCTCACCCTGAGCACTCCCCCTTTTCTTTCTAGGATGTAACAACAGCACTTTCTTGTACCTAATTCCCACTACTTAGAATTCTTTCCCCAATAGCTTTCATTTGCTTCATACATTTTCCTCCTTCTCCAAATAACTGTAATTGTACCTTCAGGACCAAATTAATGCACTTGCATTGTTTTTGTAACCTACTGATTTATACTAACTGTTCTGTTAGTGCAAGCATGCCTTCCACAGCATATGTATGAGGAGCATTAATAATTTCATTGTGTTTATATTTGTCTTTTACATATTACTAAACAATGTACATATTTATATTTGTAGTGTACTCAGTAGTTCTTGTTTTGTTCTTGTTATTAAATCAATATCATAACAATTGTAATTCCAGGGTATACTTTCAATCCTCCATTATATTTTTATGGTTTTCATATATCATTTAGCCATCTTAATATCTCTCCAATATCCCAAAATCAGTCTCTTCATGACTCTAGTAGCTAATATTATCATTATTCTAGTAAACTTTGGATTTCTTACATGGTTATCAAATAAGAAATATCAGGATTCTATTATATTTTTACTTTATCAAAATGTTACTGTTTGCTTCCATTAGTCAGTCACAATTATTGGCGCACTTATCCAACCAACAATGATCATTATGTGGAATAGAGGCAAAAACAATATTAAACAATAAAGGTCCAAACATATATTCCTGAGGTACACCTGATCTCACCAGTGCAGGATCTAATTTTTTTTTTCCCTTTGTATATGCCCAATGGGCCTTCACTACATGATGTTTAAGGTATTACACAGTGACGACTTTAAGCTTAACTAGTCTTTCTTGTACTTTTTACAAAATGGTTTGTCTTTGTGACCTTTCTAACCTTTGGTTTAAATAACATTCAAACATTGAATGTCAATCAGTGTATTAGATTTTAAGTTTTGCAAATGGCTATTATGAGTGCAGGTGATTTTATGAATTACATACTGGAATGCAGGACTATAATTAGGTTATTGAATTGGAGATACACATACCCAAGCTTGAATGACTGTATCTTTGAAACTAATTTTAAAAGAAAGGGAACTTAAACTTTAAGTTAAGATTATTTAAGACATATAAATGTGTTTATAATGGTTATTATAAACATTTTATTGTTTTTAGAAGTTTGGATAAAAATGAGGCTTAACTAGTGACACCATAATTGTGTGATAGGTTGACACTTAAAATGGTCTTTAGTGGCGTTCATATTTTTTAAAAGTACTCAATGAAGAAACAATAAATATGCTTTGACATACAGTTACTAAAGAGTCATTTTGTCCATGATGTTCAGAGTATCAGTTTTATAACTTCTTTTTGCCTTACACTGAATTATTCACAGTATACTGTCTATACAATCACTATGCATTCCCAGTCATTATTAGCATGATCAACTTAATTGATTTTTCCAAATGTGGCCATAAACATTCTCCGGGATTCATGAAGTTTGCGCCAGGCACAGGCGTAGCGTAGGCGGTATAATGCCAAATATGGCCGCTGAGCGATTCAGGTACGATCCAATTCCACTTGCACTACCAGCGTACGCCAGATCTGCGCAGCCCTCGGCTCAGGTATGTTAATCACCCCTTGCGCAGTACTGCAGCATGCAAATGAAGGTACATAGCAATTCATGAAGTGGTGCAGGCGTAGCATAAACCTACAGAAATGTAAACCAAAACAAACGGTTTACATTTTGCCAAACAGAACATCAGAGCTATGAAAGCGGACCAGACTCATGTATTACAAAGTTAACATATGCAAATGGCTAAATATACAGCCAATGGCATAATAAAAGATGCACAACACCTAAAAAATAACATTTAATGTCATGTCCACAGTAACGCAAAGTACAACTGCGGGGCATGTGTGCGCAAATGGAAACACAGGGAAAATATATACAAATGTCATAAAATCGCAATGTAATACAAATCATGGTTTCACCATAATAGGCAATTATATGCATGGTACACCACAACCAAGCTGCAAGGGTTGCTAAGGGTCTGTGACAGTGATCGGTGTGGTGACTATGAATTAGTAGTCAATGCCATGCAAATGGGGCAAGTAATAGTGAATTGCAAACGTCCCGCCGGAGTAAGGATGTATCATACGGCGCAGCGCTACAACACCGAGGAGTAGTCTGGAGGCATACATGACATCATCAGCAGTGGGGTGTGTCACTGTAGCTGTAAGCACATTGGAGCAATGCAAATCCGGCCTGCCCATTGCTAAGCAAAGACGCAGGATAGGGGTGGGGATGAAGGTATAGCATTGTTTAGCTGAGAGCACACATGGTGCCCAAAAGCACATGTTTACGTGGATGAAAATGTGCCTAAAACCCAGTAAGCGGACACACGCGCCACACACCACAGCTCAAACAGGAAGGTTAGGGGAAGAAAATAAGGAAATGCCGCAGTAGGGTAATTGGAGTACAACTGAGCAATTAACACCTATTAACTCACAGTGGGCAATTGACGGCAGCTAACAAGGCTGCTAGCAGCAACCTGCAGAACAGGATAGTGTAGGTGTCAGATTGCAAAGATAAGAGTACTGTCACTGCAGAGCAAAGCAAACTGCAGAAGATCGGCCATAGAACACATTTCGCAAGATAAGCCAGGTCTTGGAATATACAAAAGAAAGCAGGCTGCTGGATGCATGCCAGAAAATGGGAGAGGAAACATTAAGAAATGCTAAGGGAAGGGCAAGAGGTAATCCACGGCAGCTAAATGTAATTCAACACCAAAGGCACCACAATAGCAGTACCTGTGGTAAAACACATAAGATACCCTGCAGCTCCGGTTGTACATACACACCCTATGGCATCATCAGTGTTCAAAGCACAATAGTATAAAGTGTGAAGGCACCTCACACACACCTGTGTATTCCCAAACACTGCACCATCAGGGTAAACAGATGGGGAACTTTTACAATGTACTTGTTGGGAGCTGCCATAGCTGTGATTCATTACCATGTGTTGGAGACTGAAGGTGTTGTGGAGGATGATCCTGACAACCACCGCAGGCCCCGGAGGAGGAGAAAAGTGGTCAGACCAAGGGTAACCTACCAGGGGCTACATGATCTGGAGATAGTAGAGCATTACAGGGTGGACAGGGACATCTTACAGCAAATAGTTGAGCTGGGCCGGCCATGCCTGAGATCAAGAAACAACAGAGAGGAATCCATCCCAGTGGACACGAAGGTATGTGTAAGCTTGAGAATGCTAGCCACAGGTACTTTTCAAAGGCCAACTGGAGATATCATGGGGATCTCACAGGCATCAGCATCCAGAGTACTCCACCAGTTCCTGGATGCCATGTTACCACATGCCAATGAGCATATATACTTCCCCTGAACTCAGGAGGAGTTGGCCAGTAATATGCATCTCTTCCACCATGTGGCACACTACCCGGAGGAACTGGGTGCGATAGACTGCACGCACATACATATCAAGTCACCACCCGGTGTGCATGGTAGGCACTACATAAACCGCAAGGGATACCACTCCATCAACTGCCAGGTCATGTGCAATGCTCAGGGCATTATCACGGATGTGTGTGCTGGCAGCCCTGGAAGCCACCATGACTCCCACATCTGGCATGCCTCACAGCTGTATCAGGTATTTGTCAGGGGGGACATCCCATATGGCCACCTTGTGGGGGATGCTGGCTATGCATTTGAGATGTGGATGATGACGCCCATCAGAAATGCACACATACCCATGCAAGAACGCCATAATGAGGCACACACACACAAACCAGAATCATCATAGAGCATGTGTTTGGGATGCTGAAATCATGGTTCCATTGCTTGGATATATCTGGTGGAGCCTTGCAGTACTCTCCAGGCATGTGTGCCCGCATCTTCATAGTATGTGCCATGCTACATAATATGATCCTGCGGAAACAGCTGCAGCAGGGACATAATGGTGAAAGCCCTCACAGCCCACCGCAATTGCCAAGGCCATCACAGGCACAGAGGGATTCAGACCACGAACACCCTGTGCCAGCCCCAGTAGGCAGACGGAGGCATGCCCAATATGCCCACACCTTGGCAAAGAGGGAACGTATAGCACATACACTGACAGTGTAGACCCCTACAGACTGACACACTTCTTCACCTGCACACACAGTAAACTGGATGGCACACACATGACCACCTGTAAACTGTAATGTATAGGTGGCCTACTGTGTGAATCTTACATAGGCAGCCCTCAATCATTGCACACACAACAGCTATTGGAACAAGGAAAGTCAACACCTGAACAGTACACGAACCTAACAGCATATGTCAATACTGTATGTATAGCTTCCTAGGTACATTGGTAGGTACATGATCGATTGTCAGAGGCCATTCATCAGCCAAGGCAAACAGTGTCTGCTGTCGCCATCCCATCGATTAAACAACTGTCCCTCAGTGGAGCAGAGCCAATTGCAGGATCCATGTGTGTAACCACTGTTCCCCACACACTCTGCATCGATTCCCTGGTGTATTAATGAGGGGCTCCATATAATGTAATCAGGGATGTAGTGCCAAAGCATGGGGAGTACTCATGACAGGTATCTGTCACTCTAGCATGCTCCACATATGGTTGTGTGAAGCTGTAGCACATTATAGTGTGTGGCTCACTGTGACATAGATTCCCAATGCTGGAGCACATCCATTAAACATCACTTGGACATACCATTAATAGGTCTCATCCATATGTAAACTAACTGAGTGACACATTTGATTGCAGTATGGAGGAAGAGCCATAGTACAGTCCACATACGAAACACCATAACACTTGTACAAATCCCAGATGCCCAAGTGGTAAAGGTACTGACTGTCATGTATGTTCCCGGTTCCACGTCCTGCAAGGGCTGTTACGTAATCCCGAAGCCACGAATTATGGATGTTGCACGCAGGTCATCAGAGCAGGTTTAACACATGTTAGCGGGTTTATGCGTTGGCAAGTGCTGGTCAGCATCGTTTAAACATGACTATACGGATATGCGTGAAACAGGGCTAAGTTTTGCTGAATATCATGCAGATCACGGTCAACGATGTCCAGAACAGGTGAAACCAGCATGATTCACCCCTGTACTAATAGTGCCTGCTCTCAACGGTAAAACAACCACTGCCAGGAGTAGAACATGCAACCATGTACACAATCACCTACCACTAAGCTACCCGAGAAGTACCAATGGCAGGTGTGTATTGTGACAGGTTAAAATACAAATGTGCGGAGTTCAGGAAACAGTAAACACCGCCATGTATATAACGAAAGGTGTGTCCACTCCCTCTCTCTCTCTCTCTATATATATATATATATATATATATATATATATATATATATATAAAATAGAGATAGAAAGGGTGATAGAGAGATATATGTCAATATATACGGATTCACCTATATCTGCAAATATATAGCTAGGTTAACGACATGTACACAACCATGGAGGTACAAGTAAATAGGATACTGCCAACTACCGAATGTGTTACATACCGACACGTGTAATCACGAGGCTTACAGACCGAAAGACCACAGTACCGGAACACTAGAACCGCGAGTAATATTATCACGATGTTAAGGGACATTTAGTTAGCGCTGCTGGTGCTGCAGTCCAGGTAGGTACTGTGTTCAAGTGTGTTTGTGATTGCTGCTGTAGTCTGTGTAAGTGTGTGTGTTGAGGGTGCCATGTGCGTTTCCGTGGGACTGTAATGTGTGTGTGTGTGTTTGCATCGTGTCTGTAAGTGCTAACTCAGAGGTAGATTATGATGGTAGGTGTGGTCATAGCAGGCTGTAGGCATACAGTCACCACCTGTCCCACTTTGAGAGGGACAGTCCCTCCTTGGGCAGTTGTGTCCTGACAACAAATATTAAAAAGGGCAAATGTCCGAGATTGTAGGACATAATTATGTCCCATATATTATGTAATAGTTGCATTAAATAGTTATTCCTGTATCTAAAATACGTAAATGTTACAAGAAACATGATAAGTAGCTAAAGTGCTATAAGAATAAGGATGTATTTAGGATAAACATACGTTCTATCCTGTGTAATGACCGTGGGTATGTGTCGGCCGCTAAACACCGATGTGTGTCCTGCAAATGTCTCACTATGGCCATTTGAAAGGGTGGCAACCCAAGCCAAAGAGGTTCAGTCACCAACACATCTGCGATGAGTGCAAATATCTGTGACAGACATACACGAGACAGCTTTCATGTAGTAACATACCCTTACATATTGATGTATTTCCGGAGGGATTGAAGTATTCACCTCACCTGCATACTATATAGGAACCAATTAACAATGGCTCAATGAATAAGCCTGCAACAACCATAGTGTACTAAATGATAGGTCTGCAATTAGGGAAGGAGCCCACACACACATATGGAATATGTATAAATGCAGTCCCCACAAACCTGTATATGCTATGTACACCCACCTACATCTCCCCCACACCCGAAACAATTGCAATGCAGACTGTAATAACTTCACAAACATCGACTCACTCAATGACATCTGCAGAAGTGTTAACATACCTTGTGAGAGAAACACTTGTAATGGCACCATGTGAAATCATTGCTGATGTATAATGGAACAGACGGTGACGTTACAGGTTTTGTTTGCAATAGGCCCGTATCAGACGGTTGAGATAACCGCTACAATGACATGTAGAACCACATACACTAGCCGTCACACACAATCCACGGGGAACATGAATCCAAAATATCCGTGTTTCTCCAAATAGCAGTTGCAATTCCTCACAACAAAACACATACAGGCCGTCTCCCTCGAAGGTAGGGCAAAAGGCCAATGCCCAAGTGGAGTATTCAATTATAACCCACTGTTGCCGCGTAATTGGCAAATGGAGTAGATGCACAGCTGATGTGCATGTAATAATTTACTCATGAACACCAATTGGTGGCAGGATACCACATGTTACAGGTATCTACATATAAAAGGATGGCTTGCCATACATTCAAACCATATGCTTATACCATAGAACCGTTTAAACAGGAAAGGAGTAAGACAGATATCTAGAAAGACTTGGAACGCTAACAAGGTATGTTGAACATTCAGTATGTTACTGTAACTGTATGTAGTGCCTGGTCTGTATTAATTAAAGTGTACGCAATGCATAAAGTGGGAAAAGGTATTATGTAGTGATGTCTTGTTGAGCATAGTAACGCTTGTAGAAATTGTGTGTGTCCTGCTGTGGTCCACAAGGTAAACATCTCATACACTACAAGGGATGCTACATAAGGGCTTTCAACACAACAATTCCACACCAGCCACCATCAGTGGTAGGGTTTGTCCAACAAGTACGTGCCATAACAGGGGATAGTATATGTTGATATACTGTTACAGCAGGCATATGTATGGTCATATAACGAGAATAACATGCCTAAGGTGGTCCCGCTGTGCAATTATGCTTTGCATTATGGGATAAATGTTTAAAATATGTGTAATGTACAGTATTGTAGGTAGATATGTCAGATATTTTACATAGCAATACTATGATATCATGCAAACAGAAGGTATGTCTATTGGCATGTACAATACACAATAACAGGATACATATGGCTTGCAGTCACGGGACAGTGTAACAGCATGATAGCTAATTGAAATGGGAGAGCTACTCAATTCCCCATGCACAAAGGACATGTAATAGCTTCACAGGTTCATAGTTAAGTACTATGCTGTCTGGCCAAGTCCTTTTGTATGCCCAACTACAGTGTCTTGACTGGCAGCACCTTCCTAGAGTAGTGTCCTGTGCCTGTGAACAGCAGAGACAGTTGTTACCTGCACCTGTGTACAGTACAGCCACTGCAGTGATTCCTGGCGTACATGTCTGTCTTCCATCCACCCATCGAGGTATCCCATGAAGAGTGCTAGTGAGGGTCCCTGCTTGATGTACATAGGAATCATGTTCCAAAGCATGGTGAGTGTCTGGTGCAGGAATGTATCCCTCAAGCACATCCCACTCATCGATGCATTTGGGTACATATCCCTGAGCATGTTGCTCTCAGTGGCCTTTGCTTAAGTTGCCTATGTGGAGTATATCCATCGATATTGTTGTGGACATGGGCTTTGTATGTTCAGCAGAGGTCACTTCTGAGTATGCAGTATGCAAATGTGTACAGTTGTGGTGTCTGTAGTTCTGCTGCATACGTCATCATTTGGAGGTCAATAATACCCTTGTTGTGGTATTTAAAGCCGTTGCTGTTCCGTAAGGTACACCCCAAAAGGGGTGTTGCACCCTTGAGCGTGTTTCATACGTCAGGAGTATAGAGGTACAATGGGTGCCTTTGTTCCAGCTACAAACCCATCACAGATAAGGTTGGCCACGTAGAAGGATATCCACGCCACATTGGCAATATGGTTATCAAAGGAGTGGGTGCTATATACGTGTGTACTAAGATCCCATATAATGTCTCATGTATGTAGGGGACTACCACCTATGTGATAGTCAGTGGGTGATTGCAGTCATCCAAAGGGGATGTCTATGCACCTTGTGTCATGCAGCTTGAGGCCATTTTATCGACACCAGCTATCCGTCACAGTGATACCCTTATGGAGGTTGTCTGTATCAGCTGGTGAATCAATCATGGCTCCTTGTTTGCAGTCGTCCGGAAACCTATTCAGGGAAAGTCCGTCTGTGCTAGCCTGTACCTCAGGGAAGCATATACCGAACATGAGGGGCCCTATGACCGAGGACTGGGGTATGCCAATTGTACCTGAATTACAGTAGGTACTACAGTATGCTACCCTCACTGTGTGGGTCCTATCCGTGAGCCACTATGCATAACATCTCGAGACGTAGGGGCCGATGTGCAGGTGGATGTGTATGTTGTCAATACCAGAATGGAGAACGGAGCTGAAAGGTAATGAGAGGACAAGGTAGGCTGTGTGGACCTCCTTATCATCATCTACTACCTTAGTAACTGTATCAAAGGAGTCCACCAGGTGTAGGAGCCATGGCCTGGCCCTAACAAATCCAACCAGGGTGGTATCAAAGGTTTGGAGCCCACCAATGTCTCTGTGAATGACTTCATGATGATGTGCCCCATAGCCTTGCAGAACAGTCCCATCAGGCGTATAAGGCAATAGCCCCTCTGGTCCATTGTGGTGCCACCTGTGTGGAGTGTGATAACTGTTGCTGTGCACCATTCAGGGGCCACAATGCCTGATACAAGGCTAGTAGTGAATGCGGTGGCCAAGTGGGGAGCCATGTCATTCTGAGGTTTGTGTAAATTGCAGCCTGGGATGATGGACGGTCACATGGAGTCTGTGTTCCAGGCCTTACAGAGTGCAGGTTTGAACTGCATAGTTGTGACTGCAGGGACTCTGCATTGTCCCTGTATAGAACTGCATAGTTGTGACCCCAGGGACTCTGCATTGTCCCTGTATAGATTTGGGCCCTGTAGGGTGTGAGAGGGTTGTAAAGTTAGCATTGTACCTATCTGCCAGGATGTTGCCAATATCAGTCGGTGCTGTAATGTTACTGCCTAACCGTCATATGTCAGAGAAGCTGTGGGTATTGCCATCGGGAGTACTGACATGCCTCCATAACTCTTTGTGGTAGTCCTTGGAATGTGTCGCAGTAATGTTTATGAAGCTAGCTTTGGAGGATGTGATAAGGGATCTGGGATTCCCACTGAGGCTGATCATGGAGCTACCCCACCCATGGGGTTGTACTCCACTTTGCAACAGCTTCCTCCCTTTGTTGTACATTATGTCCATGGAACTGGTCCCCCTGAGTGCTGTCCGTTATCGGGTGGGTACCATCATGGCTCAGTTTGGGATAGCGTGATCCATGCAGTCGTGTAAGTGCTAATGAAGTGCAGTTGTGTATGTGTCAGCATTTCTAACTATATTGTCCATCTGCACGGGTGTCATGACGTTTACTACCGCTGTCATAAGAAGTCTGAAGTTGGCCTTGTAGAAATATTGTATTGTGTATTCCATGAAGGGTGTGCTGCCGGGATGTGGATAACAAGGGTGATTACATACGTTCGGAAATGACCAACGAGGGGATAACCCCAGGTGTGGAACACCAGTCACATGTTGATAATGTCCATGTCCAGGATATTGTTGGGCATGGTGGTGGTGTGTGCAGGTTGATCCAGCCGATTGCAGGTTATGACTCCCAGAAAGCATTGGCCTACTGTGTCGGTACATGAGTAGGTATCCCAGTTACATGTGGGGTAGTGTTAGTCTCACATCAGTAGTTCCTGTCTAAACCCTACTGTCCATTACACCAAGAAATGAGGGCCGTTAACCGTGGGGTATGGTGTGGAATCCGTAGCAAGTTAGAATGTGTACAGAAGTTCTGGCCACAGTTATTTGCACATGGATTACCTCTGATGCATTGTGCTAAGCAACCAGCCTGGAGGTGTGTACATCCATGTGAAATATGAACACGCCTCTGCCATGGGTGTCCCGGTCCTGGTTACATGACTGAAAGGTGTGGTCTGCGTATAACCTGTCAGTGCAGGGGTGCTCTCTGGAGCTTAGAAGCAGGTCCCAGTCACTGCAGAGATATCAAAGTGGTCCATTATAAGGAGTGCCTCGCCTGAGTGCGTTACAGATAAAGATGTCAAGCACTGAGTAACATTACCCTCCGGTTTTGCTTGCCTGTTCCCATTCTGGTGGTGAATATGTTATTGGAAACGTGTCCAAGACAGGCAGTTTAGGAGCAGCAAGAGCCTTAGGTGTTATCTGTAATCCCAGGGTCGACAGGTGCAGGTCATCTGTGCCAAAGCATCGTGTTTTGTCGACCTTGTCATTCAAAGCAGACAGATACTGAATGCCTGTGGAATGACAGCAGAAGCATAGGCAACTGTTGAGGTGAAACATTCAGTCGTTGTACAGTGGTATCAGTCTGGATGAATGCGGAATGCTTCCCAGGGCATGGGTGATACCTTCCTGGGCTACAAGATCGGAGAGCTATGGCATGTCCGTGTACATGTAGTCCAGGAAGTTACATCTCAGGGCATTCACACTAACATGGAGAATGACAGTCACATTGTACCTGGTGAGGAGTGACATGAGTGCATAGGTTATGTTGTGGATTCTGTTACCCGACAGCCAGATGAAAGTGACTATCGCCTTGTGTAGACTGCTGAGTGGGACATCAGTGTGACCGCCTACAGAGTCACCTATGACTAGTGTGTTGGGTATGTTATAACACCCTATTGGCTGTAGTTGACGGGCACAGATGAGTCTGTGGGCTATAAGTAATTGGTGTTGTGTTTGGTGATGGGGGCTGCCTCTGTTGCCTACACAGACAGTATGGAGAGGCTCCGCAAATGTTGTAGTCTTACTATGTGTGGCCTGTGGTGGTGGAGGTCTAGTGAGACTATGTGATGAATGTGGTGTGTTGCAAACGTTTAACATCCTCACATGAATGACAGGTTCAGTCTGGGTTGGAGACAGCATTACCCCCAGCATGGCTACATATGTGCATCTCCCACAGGCTGTAGTGTCGTATGTTAGGGGAGGTGAGCATTGACTGTGTACATGAGACAATTGCTATATTGCCTCATGTTTGCCATATTCATCATATAGACAGGCGATTACACTGGTAATTGACACTTGGACATGCCTGTATATTCTGCCATGTCTCACTGTACTGTACGCAAGCTGGAAATGTAAGGACAAACAGTGTACTTGTAGGAAATGAGTTGGAATGACTGCTATAGTAAGTAGCTCATGAAGTGCTTACATGTTCTGAATAAGTGCCGAGCATGAATATGCAATACAGATAGGGTGTTGGATAACATAAACTCACTGCTCCGCCAAAGGTACACAAGCAAAAAAAGAAATCAGATGACTCCGTAATAATCCACTGCGAAAACACCAATAAGTGCCCCAAAAAACGAGGATTCCAAATGTAAATCCTAGCGTATAACCAAGCATCCACCAGCAGCTGACCAAACGCAAAATCTACAGAGTTATTTCGTATCAGGCTCAAACAGCACGAAAATGCGATAGTTAAATGAAGCAGTTCCAAGTTTAATCCGTAACTGACACGAACAACATGTAGATATATAAAAAAACGTAAATGCGAAAATGTAATAGTAACAGTGCAGAGTTAAGCGCTTTCACCCATTAACACTGGGTTTCATCAGAACTCATTAACCAACTGTTCACGAACACTTAAATGACTTTTTTGGTGCCAATATGCTTTTAAAAACTTAAAGATATACCATAGCAGAATTGATTGAAACATATTCGTGTGAATATATATATAAACTTGTGTTTCATGTACAATAAGAAGAATTAACTTTTATATTACTTAATATGTAATAAAATGTAAATACAATAAAATCATATGTTCTCCGCAAGATATATGTCATGTATACAAGCACGTATTCATGAACACTACAGAAACCCTGTAACCATACTTATGATGGTACAAGGTGCATTCAGGCTGCATGTGACCTGTCCACATCCATGGTCATATCATACACATATGGCAACACAGTCAGCTCTACACATACACTGCCATGTAAAACATGGGTTCATGTCAGTCTGTGAAAACACAGAATGGAGCACAGCAACAGTCAGCACAACCCACAAAGTGGAGATGCCAGTCATTATGGGAGGCACTGCACTATTACCCTGCTGAGTATGGTCTGCAAGTCCATGAACCTTAATCGACGTAGATGTTAGCAGTACAGATGTAGATGGCAGTATGGATGATTCCACACTGCATAGCATAGCTGTGACAGGTCATAGGACATCATCACCCATACTGCATTCCACCTACACTGAGTATACTAGATGTACCTATGTATGTCACAGGAGTGTTCTATCAGTGGCCTGTTGACAGAAGCAACACTACAAAAGGTGTCTGAGTGACATGTGCATACCACAGCAGTGGCAGCTACAGTAAAACAGGGTTAATGTTTTGTACTCCCCCCTCATTGTAGCCCATACCACCCAGACAAATGGGAGGCATCTGCGTATGTAAGGATGTGAATGGCCATGACCTAGGAGCAATAGCTGTCTCAGTGTTGTGGACAACATACAGAATGGCCTTTGTGGGTGAGGTGCGTGACATATGCGCACAATCTGACAGCTGCTTATTGCATTGTCACTGCTAGGTTAATAGCCCTGTACCCATTACGTACCACCTAGGCAGCAGTCAACATTATGGACACTGTGTGTAAGGGATGGTGCTGTGCAGTTTACCTCCCTGAGCTGGTGACGTCTCCAGGCATATTAGGTAGTCATACGAGGCAACCCAAGTAATGACAGGGTGTCATCCATGAGCATGGAGACCATTGGACAGCCATACTCAGCACCCAGGGGACCAATATCGGATCACCAATCACCTTTAAGGGGTATTGGCCATGCGTGGATGGGCGACACCAGCCTACACAAGCCTCACCTCCACTATGCAGCATGCTGGCTACCCTGCATAAAGACATGTGCAACACTGATGTTGGACATGCTACACGTACATATCCTGATCTGAAAGACATACGTCATGGACAGCCAACTGCCTACTACAAGGATCGCCACATGCTGGACAGATCCCTGTGCCATACATGTTACATACTCCTGCAATACCATGCAACCCTGTCAATCAAAGCTGCACATGTCATCTCTGTCATACATGGTGCGATGACCGCATGGTAGATGTATCATTAACTGTCTGGATGTGTAATGTGGCACTGATGCACCTGGCAGTGGCAAAATGGCTGTAGGATACAGCTAAAAGACGTCACATCCTATGGCCATACATGTCCCAGGGCATACACACAACTGCATGTCCTTGTCCGTACATGCTATTGTTGATAACCATCCCTGTGAATACCATCCGGCTAGCCATTGTCCCATGTGTATCACATGTGCAACACCGGCGATAAGTGGTAGGATGCTGAACTGCTGTATAGTGCCGTGTAGATGTATATGGAAAAACACATGCATGTAAAGGTTCCCATGCGCATGACTGCATTGTCACCGCTCATGTCCGTTAAGGCAGTGTATGTGTTGATATGTGACATATACACAGCATCAAGGTCAACAGCATTCCTGTGGACACATCCAGGCATGTGCTGATAGGTAAGAACACCAGTACAGGCAAACAGACATGTCCACATCAAGACAGCATTCACGTGGAGTATGAGCAATGTAGTGAGGTGATACACATATATGGTGATAATATCCCATGCACAACGGGTGTTACATGTGTGTGACACAAACATGTCATTCATGTCAGTGTCATGACGATTGTCAAAGATAACTGTTCATATGTACTAGATTTAATACACGTGTGTGCAGCTGTAACCCTGTGCATCTGAGACACTGTGACCTGTCTCCATCATTATGTCTTCCAGATAATGCCTCGATCACGCCTGTCAGCATATAGCAGCTTGGAGGATGATGTCCTCATACCGTACCTCCATGACAACTATGAGGTATTGTTCAGCCATGTGCCACAGCATGCCCAGCAGTGTGATGACCTGTGGCAGGAAATTTGCAGGAGGGTTAATTATGTGGGTGGCCATAACCACACCTACTAGCAGGTGCACAGACACTGCACGGACCTGATCCAACATGCGAAACAGCTTGCCAATGCAATCACCAGGGAACAAGGTACAACAGGTGGTGGGCCACCAACCCAGCCTCCACTCATACATACTGAGGAGCTACTGGCCAGCCTGGGGACCCCATCAGAACAGCATCCACAAACACTAGCTGCCATCGTGGAGGTGGGTGTCTCCCAACCACCGAGCCTGGAGTTGCCTGGTAAGTCACTACTGCACATATAACTATTATATCCCATTTAGTTGCATGTGTCACTGTACAATATGCAATGTAATATCATATGCAAGCTATGTTTACACACATGCCGCATACTATAGTATGCTACCCTGTGTATATATGCTATTGTACAGCCAAATGCATTAACATGCACAGTGCACACTGTAGCTGTCATACAGTCATGGATAATGATCAAACTGCTGTCACCCCTATACAGGTACCTCTGGTGTGCCGCACAGACAGTGGTCCATTGCAGGTGAGACAGTTATCAGTATCAGGCATGTTAATGCACAGATCTATCTGCCATGTGGCCAGTTAACACATGTACACTGAATGTATGGTCCAGTCACGATATACAGGTTGCATCTGTTATCAATCACACTGGCTACCCATTTGCAATATATACAAACTAAATGAAACACTGACATGAAACCACAGTAACTGTCATTGCTAGATGTGTGGACAGCTGTGCATACAATGGTGGAGGTGTTGTTCAGTGTAGGAATATGTACTATACATCGGAACAACACATGTGTGGTACGCAAACAGTACATCACAGTGAGCTGGGATATGGGCAGCCCACAGGAGTCACCATTGTGGAATATGCCCCTGCAATGGGTGCACACATTGTGATGTGCCATCTGACATGTTCCAGACATGTACTGGTCTGGCTGCAACATTGTCTCACTATCCCATAAAACATACCCCACATACCAAACATACAACCCTTTGTCTGCATAACCCTGTGGACAGTGGAGTATCTGACATCTATGGGTGTATGTCATATGGGACAACACAGAGATGTGAGATAGATGGCCATCACAAACATTTGGCCAATACATGTTCACACATGGCCATGGAGGATCGCCAGAGACATGTAGCAACACACAGTAGATGTGATGTGTATGTGTGTACACCTTGTTGCACATTGTCTACACATGGTCCAACTATAGCCTTTGTTGAATGGTTATATATTAGATGTGGAACACTGGACATCCTAAAAGCCTGTGCACAGCTTGCGGAGGTGTCACTTAATTCTACCACATAAGATGTGTTGAACATCATGACTGTGTCACAGCATGACAGTAGTCACCTGTACAGCTTCCACATACATAGACAGACACCACATCAGGCCACAGATACCGTACATTTCCCTTGCTGCTGTTGGACATCACTGTCAGCCGTGCACCTCATGTGTGTGGTACATAAATGTCATGTGGGACATGGTGTATTGACAAGTCTGCCATGTGTGGACACGGTTGCCAGGCAGCTAAGAAACTTTAGCAGTTGTGCAGGGGTGTCATCTGTATGTCTTCCGGTGACCTGTCACACATGACACAGCATGTTTTAGTGTGTATTTATGTATTGTGTATGCACACAGTCATGGCTATGCACTGTGTGTGTGTGTGTGTGTGTGTGTGTATTCCACACTGTATAGCAATAGAGATGCCTCATGATGTCATGCAATGGCACTGTGTCTGTACTTCACACTGTATAGCAATGTAGATGCCGCATACTACCCTTCAATGGTCATGCACATCTGCTAAAAGTGCATTCTATCTGTAGGGCATACAGACAACACTGCAATGTGACACCATTACACCGCTGTACATGTGTCAGGACACCATTGTGTCATACATGTATGCATGTCAATGCACACGTCAGCAGATTACATGTTATACTACATGTTAATGGCAAGGACATGCCTCACATCAGCCATGTGTACTGTTAACCTGTGATGGTCCACATGGTGTATCACAAGGATGCATGCTTACTACCATGATTGTGTGAAATGCATGGCTTCTGCTATGACACATGCTTGCTGTTGTGTGCAACACAGGGATGTGTGATAACTACCTCTATTAATGTCTGAGCTGCATGCTGTCTGCTGTATCACATGCATGCTGCATGCCGTCTGCTGTATCACATGCATGCTGCATGCCTTCTGTCAAATCACATGCATGGTGTGTGTGTATGTGTGTATGTGTGTGTCTGTGTGTGTGTGTCTGTGTCTCTGTCTGTGTGTGTGTCTGTGTCTCTGTGTGTGTGTGTGTCTGTGTCTCTGTCTGTGTCTCTGTCTGTGTGTGTCTGTGTCTCTGTCTGTGTGTGTGTCTGTGTCTCTGTCTGTGTCCCTGTCTGTGTCTCTGTCTCTATTGTAATGTAGAGTCTTCGTTTGCATTCACAAGTGATGTAGGTGCGTTATCCTCCTGCGGTCCATCTGATGTTAGTGTCCCCACAGACCCTAGCAGTGATGAACATATGCTTGCGGTACAGGCAGGGTTGTCAGGGGCTGAATCTGTGCCAATGGTTGCCATCCCACCTATATACCTTTCTTTCCCGCACACATTTCTCATGCCAACACATACCCCATCACCAGTGGCCATAGAGGAAGGACAATCAGCATGTGTTAGCTTGGAATAGGAATGTGTGGTGGCTATGGAAGGTGTGTCTTCACACCATGGTGTCAGTGAAATGACTGCAGATGTGCCACACAGGCATGTGGCCAGTTCTGCTCGTAGGAGGACCTATGGCCGACATGCTCCTGCAGGACAGAGTGCAGCAGCTGGTATCACCAGACGCATGTTTCAGACTGTAATGGCGGCACAGGCACATGCTGAATGGCAAAACAGAGAAGGGCAGAGGCTTCACAGGGCTGCTATCCATTCCTTAAATGACAACATTCAGGCATTGGCAAATGCTCAACAACAGATTGCTGACATTTTGGACAGGCGATTGGGTGACATGGTTGGAATCTTTGACTGTGGCATGGCAATCCACGAGAGTGAGCTGTCTGTGCTGGAACATCTGGTAGGAGTGAGGTGTAGGCCACGTGGACGTAGGCCAGCTACACCACCTGGTGCAGGTCTACGTGAACGGGCTACCTCACATGCCCACTCCCATAGTGCCAGTAGCAGCAGCAGTGCAGCTGGTGCTGCACTGTCCACACCAGGACACAGCAGGCCACGTGGACGTGGCCCTGGACATTCCCAGTGGGGTCACGGTTCCAGTGGACATGTGTCATCGGACAGTAGCCAATCTGTACCTCTTCCTGGTAGTGCCTGTGCAACCCCTGGCAGGCACAGGTCACGTTGCCATGGCCGGACACAGTGAGCTGTACATCCTGGTCTGTACAATCTGGAGCTGTCAATAATACCCCTGTGTAGGCTGGATGCATGGCAGAACTGTGTGCACACATACACGCACACACCTGAAACATCTGTAGGGCATCGCAACACCCACATGCATAACAACCACACATGTCCAGTAAGATCACTGGCCCTAACCTACACACATGATGCCATCCACTGGTGCAGCCTAGGCCCCTGACAAACATTATCACCCTGTGCATATGATGATGCCTGTGCCACATCCCTGTCATCCACACCATCGGTGCAGGGACATGCTCATATGGTCTGATGCACAGGGTGAACAGAATAGTGAGATAAGTGTATATTACAATTGTTGTGTACTGTTGACACGCAGCAGACATACCATGTAGTACAGGTTTAGAATGCATTTTTTTACGTTCACAGTATGTGTGTTGGTAACAACAGTAACAGCATGTTGGTAATGATGTCCTGCTTTCCTCCTTAAGGTCTAATTGCATGTGCCATTACGTAACAGTGTTTGCATTTCGAATGCATTGTGTTATGTTCACAGTATGTGTCTTTGTAACAACAGTAACAGCATGTTGGTAATGATGCCCTGCTTCCGTCCTTATGGTCTAATTGCATGTGGCATTTAGCACCAGTGTTTGCAGTTTCCCATGTGTAAATGTGGAGTACTCACAGGCATGTATGGCAATACCAGCATGCTATACGTAGCCTTAACCTCACTGTTAGTAAGGCTAACATTCCACAGATGTCTACACATCTACTGATCCAGGAGCATGTGGGCTCTGTACTAGGCTACAGTGGCTAGAGACGTGACATCCATACTGGGTCACATCACAGTCACAGTTGCATGGTGTGGGGGGTTTACACAGCAGTCTAGCTGATGTCAAGGGTGGAGGCCAGTTGATAGCAGGAGGCCTCACTGTGTAGCAGTAATACACTTTCACATTACAGGATGAGAACACACACAGACATACACAGACACACACAGTAACACGCTCACACTCACGGGGTCGACGTTACTATAACATACCCTTGATAGTGTTGTGGTGAGGACCCCTGCTTATGTGGTAATCACCATTACAGTACTGTGCACCCACATGACACAACACAGAGAATGAACATGTACAGGTAGGCAGTAATGCCTAGGACCGACGGCATCAACGAGGTAGTAGATTGCATCACCATGAGGGGTTAGGCATCCTATCTGTTCTGTATGGTAGCATACATCCTCACTCCATGCACCAGATAGCCATCCATGCACACACACACTGTGGAGTCCACACATGTCTTTCACATACAGATAGCTAACATGTGTGTGATACACACACCACCCCTGCCTATGTGTTGCTTTCTACACTGCAGTATGTACAGATCTCTACAACAGTGTACAGGGGTGTGTAACAACTGGGATGTATTCCCCACCATACGTGGCATATATGGTCACACAAGCAAGCACACATGGCAGTACTGTGAACCAAACACCTGCTATCTGATGATACGTCTGACAGACATGCAGCAGTATTGCCTGCATTACAATGTGTACCGATGCTACCTTCGGCAATTGTCTTGCTATATGCACATGGGAGGACGTACGTGTTACAGGCGTCAAGTGATTTACAGTCAGTGACACCCTGACCGCTGTGTAGGTTGTATGTCTTCACCGTCATGTAACAGAAACATAGCTTACTGTTTGCACATGTTATGCTAGGATGGCTTGTGACACACCTGTGAGCTGTCCTCAGCAAACATCTGTCTGCAAAGGTGGACCACCACGTTATGTACGCACATCCATCCATACCTGATGTACATCTTACCGTACTGTCAGTATTCCACCATATACAGGTGTCAATGATGGGGCTGCATTGCAACTGCATGTTGTAGTAAGACACTGATGAACTGCATACATCAGCTACTGCATATGCATGGTAGCTGAATGCACACCACTACATGTACATGTGTGTAGGTCCTACATTCCTGTCATGTAGCCATGTTTGTATGCATTGCAATTGGTGGACATGTGTGATAACATACATGACACATGGACTGTTGTATAATATGATAGTTGTCATGGGTAACCAGTACAGAGGGAATGTTACCTCAGTCAACATTGCTACCTTATGTACTGTTAGCATTCAACAGCCATGGACCTACCTTCCATGTGCATGCGTGTAATTGCTGTAGCCACTTGTCTGCACGGAGGACAGGAAAAGCTATGCTATGTACATATGTGTTGTGTGTGACAGCCATGTACATATCCACTGTAGTTACATGTATGTCGTATCCAAACATAAGTGTGTTCCTTGGTGTACAGCAACAGTTATCTGTTGCAGCTGTATAAGACCCAAGGCCCCTGTTATGTGTACAGCCGACCTGGTTATGAACACTGGTATCATTGCATTGCATAACACATGATGGAACACTGTCAGTACATGGGTAGTCTGCACAGTTGCTGTAGAGCTACGTACAGTCCACTGGTCATGAGTAACATGGTGTTGTACTAATGTATGGATGTGTGTTGCTGGTCCAAGGACATGGTGATGTCTGAGGGCTACATACTAGTATGCGGCATTTACCACTGTGATCTGCACCTGACACATCTGTGATGGCTTTTGAGAGTGTACTGGTCAGTACATGTGAGTGGCCTTCATGTACGTGGGGACACTAACACCTGGAGCGGTCTGTAACGGTCTTATGGCCCACATGTCTGTATCTGAGGTATACGGTGGTAGTGCTATTGTGCACAACTGTGCCATATGCCAGGTGTCCCTCACTGCAGAGATGTCTGTATTCCCCATTGTTGGATCTAGATTTATCAGCTGTGATTATTAACTCTACATATCTAGTACTGTTTAGCATACACATACAATGCAGTTGTCTTGTAGGTGTCAGGGTGTTTACCTGGTCCTAGGTTTCTTCGTCTATGTATGGTACTGTATGTGTGAAGTAGCCACGGCTGCCAGGACATCACCACGGGTGGTAGTAGTGTGCCAGGTTTAGATTGGTACAGCTAAGGTGATGGACAGCAGCAGACGTTGTGTAGAAGACTGGTGTCAGATATATGTAGTGCAGTGTTCATGCTAACAGTGATGACTATTGACACACTGTGCCCGTCTGTGTTTAGAATCTGTGTGCATACAAGACAGCCCTTCGCTACTATGTGTGTGAGCATGCCCAGTACGCCGTTGTGTAGATGGACACATAGTACATTCATGCTAACAATGATGACTATCGACACACTGTGCCATTCCATGTTAAGAATCTGTGTGCATACAAGACAGCCCTTCACTACTTGCCCTTCCGTGTTTAGAATCTGTGTGCATACAAGACAGCCCTTCACTACTAAGTGTGTGAGCATGCCCAGTACGCCGTTGTGTAGATGGACACATAGTACATTCCAAATGGACATGTGCTACTGTGTGAGCATGCCCAGTGACACCTTGTGTCAGTTATGTGCCTCTGTGTATGGGCATGACCATTGTACACCTGTATAGCGATAGTAGTCATCCAGGCAACAGATGTCCATACCCCATGTCAGGATGGATTCCGACATTGAACACACTGGTTGACTGTCTCGGAACGTGTACTGTCTGTGGCACGTCTTGTATCTATGTAGTGTTGTAATAGTGCTCCATAGATAGGCAGTTGTCCTGCTCAGACCACTGCTGTGTGTTTATCTCCGTCTGCCTTGGGATAGTAATATGCTTTCAGACTGCTTACACTCCATACAATCCCTAATGATGTTTGTTCCATTGTTGATGATGTCATCCACCTAGAAGTATGCCTCTGGGAGTGCTGTGTTCCAGTAATCATGGTAGCGCATTCAGTAACTGCATAATGCTGTAGTGTGATAAGGTAGTTAGGTCTGTGTTCTAATCCCAGCCCTGCTAACTATGTGTATGTGTGTGTGCGTGTTTCCAGCTGCTTGGGGACAGAGTAATGCTTTTAGACTGCTCACTCTCCATACATTCCCTATTGGCGTCTTTGCCTTTGCTGATTATGTCACCCACCTAGAAGTATGCCTCTGGGAGTGCTGTGTTGCAGTAATCTTGGTAGCATGTTCTGTAACTGTATAATGCTGTAGTGTGATAAGGTAGTTAGGTCTATGTTCTAATCCCAGCCTTGCTAACTATGTGTGTGCGTGTTTCCAGCTGCCTGGGGACAGAATAACACTTTTAGACTGCTCACTCACCATACATTCCCTATCGGCGTCTTTGCCTTTGCTGATTATGTCTTTCACCTAGAAGTATGCCTCTGGGAGTGCTGTGCTCCAATAATCTTGGTAGCGCGTTCTGTAACTGCGTAATGCTGTAGTGTGATAAGGTAATTAGGTCTATGTTCTAATTCCAGCCCTGCCAACTGTGTGTGTGTGTGTTTCCAGCTGCCTTGGGACAGAGTAATGCTTTTAGACTGCTCACTCACCATACATTCCCTATCGGCATCTTTGCCTTTGCTGATTATGTCACCCACCTAGAAGTGTACCTCTGGGAGTGCTCTGTTCCAGTAATCTCATTAGCGCGTTCTGTAACTGTGTAATGCTGTAGTGTGATAAAGTAATTAGGTCTATGTTCTAATCCCAGCCTTGCCAACTATGTGTGTGTTTCCAGCTGCCTGGGGACAGAGTAATGCTTTTAGACTGCTCACTCTCCATACATTCACTATCGGCGTCTTTGCCTTTGCTAATTATGTCACCCACCTAGAAGTAAGCCTCTGGGAGTGCTGTGTTCCAGTAATCTCTGTAGCGCGTTCTGTAACTGCGTAATGCTGTAGTGTGATAAGATAGTTAGGTCTATGTTCTAGTCCCAGCCCTGCCAACCAATGTGTATGGGTGTGTGTGTTTCCAGCTGCCTGTGGACAGAGTAATGCTTTTAGATTGCTCACTCTCCATGCATTCCCTATCGGCGTCTTTGCCTTTGCTGATTATGTCACCCACCTAGATGTATGCCTCTGGGAGTGCTGTGCTCTAGTAATCTCGATAGCACGTTCTGTAACTGCATAATGCTGTAGTGTGGTAAGGTAGCTCGGTCTATGTTCTAATCCCAGCCCTGCCAACTGTGTGTGTTTCCAGCTGCCTGGGGACAGAATAATGCTTTTAGACTGCTCACTCTCTATACATTCCCTATTGGCGTCTTTGCCTTTGCTAATTATGTCACCCACATAGAAGTATGCCTCTGGTAGTACTGTGTTCCAGTAATCTTGATAGCACATTCTATAACTGCATAGTGCTGTAGTGTGATAGAATAGACAGGTAGATGTTCAATTCCAAGTCATGACAGGTGTGTGTGTTTGGCAGACATATCCTATGTGTTGGTATCTGTGAGTGGCTAGCTCCAGGATGTGTTGAGTGTTTTGCTGCATTCCTATATAGTGTCCCCAAATGTCATACTCGCGCAAGAGACTAGGTTGTCAACACATACACATACATTCGCCAATAGGTCTTGTGGGTATATGTCACCAGCCCTACTCTTACCCTTACTACTGTCTGACCCATGTGATGCAACGTAACACACTTGCCTTGATAGTAACACCACTACATAATGCAGGTGGCACATGTGGTTTCCCTTTCATTCTTGTCTAATGCTTTGATGTCATGTGGTCCGCTGTTGTGATGTAAATTCAATATCTACGTCTGTGTGTGTATATGTATACGTGTGTGTATATAGATATAGATAGATATAGATAGATATGTATGTGGACATTAGCACTAATGAATGTCTGTGCTGGATGATCTCTACATGATCACCTCGGATGTATGTATATCTGCCATGGCTTAGTGGTAAAGCACATCGTCTGTGGTGTGCAGGGTCCCGGGTTCTAGTCGTGTTGAAACCAATTATTTTGTTGTTGGGAAGAACAAAGGACATCGAATACGGTGATAGTAAGGCACCTTTAACCAGTTGTGTGCGGATCTGAGCGACAGTAAGCAGTGGTTATTAATTTTGAGGATCAGTATGGGTCATATAACTATGCATTAGAAGACAATACTATGCTAATGAGGTTGACAATAGTGACTCCCGTTTATCCCCAGGGTGTGATGCAGATCCCAAGAGTGTATGTGTATAGACAGCCGGGTGCAGGGGTGGAATATAGGTGAAGGCATGGGATGGGTTTTAGGCATACTGTACGTACATTGGAGCACTGTGCCTTGGGATTGCTCCTGCCTTAGCACGCCTAAGCTAGGGGTGTGTCTATACCTGCCTGGTGAAATTGGGAGGGACAACAGCAGTAGTGGAGTAGTCAAGGTGAACAAGCTGCACAGACAGGTGATAATTAGCACAATCAGCAGATTACATGGCCGGGCCACGCAAGAACACTACGGTAAAGTGACCAAGCACCATACACACAGGTTTCTCCCACGCTGTACACCACCGGTGTATACATGCGGGGACATTTCTCGACACAATCCAACCAAATGAGAAGGGCTGCAGCAGGCAACATAGACCAACATGTGCAAGAGGCTGAGGGTGGTGAGGATGTGAATGCTGCTGGACAACCCTTAGTGAGGTGACGGAAGACTTCACAAACCCAGGGTAACCTACCAGGGGCTACATGGGCTGGAGATGATGGGGCACTATGGGGTGTACAGAGACCTCCTACAGTAGCTTGTTGAGCTGTGCCGGCCACACCTGACACATCGAACATGCTGAGGGAAACCCATCCCAGTGAATACCAAGGTATGTGTTCGCCTAGGTATACTAGCCACAGGTACCTCTCAATGCACAACTGGGGATATCATGGGAATCTCACAGGCATCTGCATCTAGAGTATTGCAGCAGTCCACAGACACCATGTCACCACATGCCAGTGAACACGTACATGTCCTCAACACACGTGATGTGTTGACCAGCAATATGCGTCTCTCCCACCAAATGGCAGACTACCCTGGGGTACTGGGTGCTATAGCCTGCATGCATGTATGAATCAAAGCACCACCCGGTGAGCGGTCTAGGGCCTACATAAACTGCAGGGGCATACCCTCCAGCAGCTAGGCCATATGCGATGGCCAGGGCATTAAACTGAATGTGTGTGCTGTCTGCCCTGGAAGCTATGACGATTCAGATACATGGCATCTGACGCAGCTGTACCACACCTTTGTCAATATGGACATCCCCTACAGTCACATACCGGGGAATGCTGGGTAACCACTGGAGCCATGGCTGATGACACCCATCAGCAATGCGCACACACCTGAACAACTACACCATACTGAGGCACACGTAGAGGCAAGTCATATAATTGAGCATGTGTATGAGATGCTGAGGTCACGGTTCTGGTGTCTGGACACATCCGGTGGTGCCTTGCAGTATTCACCAGCTACATGCACCCAAATTGTTATGGTATGTGCTTGGCTACACAATCCAATCTTGCGGTAACAGTTGCAGCAGGAACAGCATGGGGCAGGGCCACACAGCCCCCCACCACTGCCAAGGTCTGTACAGGCATAGTATGACTTGGAGGAGGAACTACCTGAGCTGGACCCAGTTGGCGAAAGGAGGCATGCACAGTATGACCTGCCCTTGCCAAAGAGGCAACACATGGCATATGCACTGACACAGTAGGTACCCAGGGAATGTCACCCTCTCTGACTCACACAGACAGTACAAGGGATGCCAAACATGACACTACCTGTGCTCAGACATGTATAGGAAGTGCACTGTGTGCATCCGACATAGGTAGCCCTCCAGCACCATCCTCAGGTCTGGAACACCCCCAAGGTATGTCAATCAACCTACCAATTGGCAGTTGTATTAGAATGTGTATTTACCTGTAGCCATGGTATGGATGTGAGCATACAGGGGAATTTGGTGGCCGACTGTTAGGGCAGCTGACAGTACACGTCCATAGTGGCACCATGACATCTGTAGCACATACCGGGGTCACAATAGTAGCCAGTAGTACACAGGGTGTCCTAACCCACTGCAGGTTATGGGCTGAACATCATGTCTGTCCATACAGCCCACACAAGTCTCATACAGCTGGACAGGTGTAGACCAATACAGGGAAATGCTATACAATGGCCTCTGGATATGCCCAATGGATGAACCCAACCCCCACAGACACACACACAGACTACAGCAGGCCAGGCAGTCGGATGCAGGTTGTGAAGGCTGGACGTCTGAAACCACTATGCTGGTAATCCAAGCTAGGATCTGTCGTACACTGGTATGCCTCCAACCAGCAATTTAGGTAGGTCCACACATTGAAATGGACTACCTGGCATACCAGTACAGTAGTAGCAAATGTATACAACTGTCAGCTGTGCCCCCCTTCCAACGTACACATGTGAGAGTTATGTGTGCCACCCCCAGTGCTGTGTAGGACTGTGGATGCAGTTGGATGTCCCCCCACACTGTGCAGCAATGTAGCAACAGTCAATGCCACATGACCATTAGCTACCCTGCAGATACAGCATGCCACCTGTCGGTGTACAACGCAGGGGTCGGCACCACAGTACTGACTATATGGACATGTGACACATGCGATCCAGTTGACCATACTGGGCAAGCTCAAACACATGATGGTATGATGGTACTGTCATTCGACAACATGCGTAACAGTCATACTGGGCATGCTTACACACTGAAACACAGAACGGCCAGGTCTGCAAACACCAGTGGTCCGGACATATCTGCCAGTACATTGCTATACTGTTGGATGACTGTGCTGTATGGTATGTGTGTGGTACTGTCTATTGTCTGTATATATGCCATGGTGTATTGGTAATTCACATGGCCTGTGTGCGCAGGGTATTGTTACCAACACGTGCAAAGGACGGATCTTTGTTTTTGGCCAGAACGACGCCTTTGGATTCGGAGTGGGTAAGGCACATTCCAGCAGGTGTGAGCAGTTGTGCTTGTTTGCACGTTGTTAAGCACTGCTGACCTCTGGTTACAGCTCCTTATACTTGTTTAGACTCCACATGTCCTTAACATTGCAATACTCGCATACTGGTAGACATACACGTGTACACCCGCTCGCTCACTCAATTGCACGTACACCGACATTGGTGCTTCCATTTGTCACTCACGCTGTGTGGGCATGATCCCTTGTGATGCCTATTACATCGGACTACATGATGACAGTATCGGGTATGGCTAACCAGTAGGCAACGGCAGGTGTTCGACTGTACGGACTCGGCGGCCTGTCCATTGACAAAATAATATTATGTGCGTCTTCCTCGTACAATCTGCTCCCATCTGGCTGATACATGGGAACCGATACTCTGCAATGCTGACATGTAAATGTGTTTTGGGAAACGCATCTCTCGGCCGGGTCATGCTACCGCATACCTATTGTAGGTTTTCCACCTTTTAGATTGGCCACACTCTAGGCATAACACCTTTCCTGCTTTGCATGGGACAGTCCCTCGTTAGGCATATGTGTCATGCGACAATACTCTAGCCATAGCTAATGTCCCGATTAGAGGACAATATGATATTCTACGTGTCTGTAATAGTTGCATGTAATGGTTATTGTATAAATGACACGTCGATATGTTATGTGAAGTAGCATAAGCAACTTGACCACTGCTAGGCTAAGCTTTGATTTATGTGACTATGTATATGTCTGTACTATGCATGGCTGTAGGTATGTTCTGACCCGGTACATCTGACATTTCTACAGATCAGGTCCCACTTTGGCCATTTGGAAGGGTGGCAGCCCTATAGGACCTATATGTAGAGCTGTCACATTTGGCAAGGCAACACACACCCACAGCCAGTAGTAAACTGACTACTTCACCGGTTTGCATACGTTAAGGTTATTCTTGCAGCATTATAGTTGCTAATACTGTTTCCTAGAACATGTACCTGTTTCACATACAACAAAATCATTTTATGATACCACTAAACACAATATATGAACTCATTTCCCAAAATCACAGGCCATGTGCCGTGGCATTCATTTTGAAGTACACAACTGGCCAGAGTGGAGTGTCCCTCACAAAGGCGGACAGGTGGTATTCCACAACTATTATGGTATCATCTACCTTATGTGGTCGGCGGAATATGCGCTTTCCATCACTACCAGACCTCACAAGCGAATGGGGGAGAATGAACACTGTATCAGGGACACTGCATAACATCCTGAGGGGCACATTTAGATGATTGGTTGTATTCACCTGACACATTGACAGTCACATGGCATATGTATTCATTCACATTTGTCGAGGTACATGCTGTTTATGACTCATACATGTCATTAGTCATTACATGTATTCCGCCACCTGTCCACATGATATTACTAGTTCTGGACGTGTTTAGTTAGGACTGTGTTACATTCTGATTCATAATCATGGATGTCCATGATAACCGGGTACAAGGCACTGATATAGTCCAAATGTGTTCCAATGGTTTACGGACTATCCCGTAGATGTGCTCTTCAGGTTTTGGAGGTATAGGCGTCTGCTATGCCCACATAGGAATATTAATTAATTCCACTGGGTGTGCCTAATACATCTCTGCCAACCAACACCTGCACACTTATGCCCATTATTGCATACCCATGATTCCCCTACCTGACACCCCTCTACAGGACTCTTGACTCATACTTACTGTGAGCGCAGCTGGGGTATGAACAAATTCCTACACACTGCCCACTGTCCCCGTCTCGGGACACATGTCATCCATTTTGTCAACCCATGTGTTATCACACTTGCACAACCTACTGTTCCGTGTACAGCTACATCCTGCACACCTGAATGACCATAGGCTGCCTGTATGGTAAATTTTTGGTGTCCCGCAAGGGACCCCATTATCCATGTTTAAAGTGTAGACCTTACATACCTCTCCCACTGGTACTTTCCTGCTGGTGGTTTGTAAAGCAGCGGTGTATTTACCTTTCTTACGTGTCTGTATGTCTGACCAGCCTAGCTGGGTGGTGTGGGGGGTACACGTTTGTTTATTGGACTTCCCAGTAACATATGTCCAGTCTGAACATATAGTACCCGTAATAGCTTGTTCTACAGTAAACTAGTTCTGTACATGTGTATATCTACAATGACATATATATTTAATTTGTGTATGTGTGTATATATCAATGAATGTTGTATGTGTATATCTCTATATATATCTCTATATGTATATGTATATATATATATATATATATATATATATATATATATATATATATTTGTATATGTGTGTGCATGTATGCATGTATGTATGTGTATATGTATAGGTATATATATATATATGGTACACACAACACGTAAAAACCACACGACAAACACCACAACCATATCACCAACACACGAAACCACACATAACCCATAACACGTACAAACACAAACCACACACATAACAACAAATCGAACAACCACGTACACAACACAACAACAATTATACACACACAAAAACACATCCCCAAAACACACACCACACACAACACAAAAGCACCACACAACACAAGCACACCAAAATCCTTCCACCCTACACTAAACCTTACCTACACCATAGGTCCGTCCCTAACCTACACTTACCTACCCGCCTCAACCCCCTAACCTCCCTTCCCCCGCCCCACCCCTCCCCTCACTTAACCCAACTACCCTCGCCACCTCAACCCGCTCTCCACTCCTAACCTTAACCCACCCTAACTAACCCTAACTTAACCCTCCCCACCCCACCCACCCTAACCCCCCTAACCTCACCACCCTCCCCTCCACCCCTATCCCCACATCTCCACACACCCACACTTACGTCCCAACGTACCACTCACACGCACACCGTGATATAGCCACAGCCCCTCGGCGGTCGGCATATGGCGCAGGTCTTGTGGTCTTGGGTCGGTCTTTTGTGGTCTCAAAACCGCAATTCCCGCGATTCGGCCGGTCTTTCTGCTGATCTTCTGGGCTCTGCTCGTTCTGTCGGTCTTCTGCGCTGTCGACGAAGTCAGGTAGAACCATATATATATATATATATATATATATATATATATATACACACACACACACACACACACACACACACACACACACACACACACACACACACACACACACACACACACATTTGTGTGTCTGTTGACCAATACATTTCCCATACAAACACACTTACACATGCGTATTGGGTTTATCTCTGCTTCAACAGCATACTATTGCCTTAGTCATTATGACACCGGCACTTCACTCCGGTTAACTTGTAATCGGTATATAGCACATTATACAGTGGACAGATGTCGCACTTTGTTCATGTATGGAGTACCGCTGCTAAGTGTGATGTGATACAGTGTCATTTGACCTATTCCTCATCTGCACAGCCTAGTATGCCTGCTACTGTATTTGTCTGTGCACATGCATATTATTTATGTCATTAAATGGAGTGCATCTGTTACAGAGACTGTACGTCAACATATTGATGTCTGCATGTTGTTGTGTCTTTTGGCTTTTCCCAGTTAGGGGTTGCTACAGCGGAACTCCGGTCCGCTAATGATTGGCTGATAGACTTTTATGTGCATAGTTGCCAGCCCTGATGCACAACCTTCAATGACGGTACACCCATTCACGCATGTCTCCAAGCAGATGACGCTCTAGCTAAGAATCGCACCTACGTACTAGCTGACTTACACGGGCCGCTCCATTGGAACCGGCGCAACTAACCCTGGCACTCCTGTATCCATAATGGCATAGCCATGGTTCCTCCAACCCACCCGTGTTGAGTTTCTACACATTACAGCCATTATCCACATGATATCACAGCCATGACACACCTTTACACATTGCCCTCTCCAGAACGTTAGGGGCCCTGCACACATTTTGTACCGCCTCGTGTATTATTTGCACATGTGTGCCTTTCCTAGTGTTATGGATTACGGCCATTTGCGGGTTACAAGTGTAGGTGGTCACAACATGAACTACATTCCGTCTGTGTGTAATGTTGACATAGCAGTTCAATGATATTATGCCCACTGGTATAACCCTGCCTCTGGTGTGAATAGCGGTGCTCTGCTCACTCATGGGCAGCTTTATCTGACATACGCTGCAAGCACTGTATAATACCTTAGTTGCTCTAGATTCCCTTCACAACCCTTGTGTATGCTTTCTCCTTTCAGCGTTCATTCTATATATATATATATATATAAAATAGTTTTTCATTTCATGTATTTCTTTAATTTATGTCTGTTGATTTATATCTATACGCACATCTATATATCTACACATACATCTGAACAAAACAACATACTTTTCTTATGCTGGGGGCTGCTTACACATGCGCAGGCACACTTGCATATCCTTATTGTGAGTTACATATGTTTACTGCCACTTCTCTGTGCTTAGGTGTGCCTTATTCATTATGACAGTTCCACTTTGATAGAATCCGGTTAACGTCCCCATGTGAAACACACGTTCACCTTTACGTGTTTAAATGTTGGCTTTACAGCACAGAGGCATTCATTACACAAGAAAGTGATATGTGCTATAGTCGTACTTGAACCGGGAATGCATTTACGTTAGGTGGATGCTCTAACCACTACACTATTGGTGTTCAGCTTCATTTATATGTATAACCATGGTTCATAGCTACACTAACATACGCCTCACCGCTTCACTTACACAGCAGGCATCCATTCTCCTGGTGGGAAAACTGCGGTACTACACATACGACATTCCCTATTCCCTACTGCTCTGGACCCGTACTGCATATTTACTCACTCCAAGGATATTCAGAACTCCAAAGCTTATAGTGCTGGCACATACGCATGTTTGATTGTCAGGGTGTTCATGTGGTGATCCGGATTTAGGCTTGTCTGACTAGTGACCAGAACTTCCCTGACCTTGTTCTAATGTCAGACTTAGCACATGGAGGGGGTCGGTCCCGATTTTAACATTCTACCTGTGTCTACAGACACAGGGGTTTGGCCACCTCTGAGCAGATTATTATGTTGGCACTACATAATTTGGTGTGGTGGGTGGTTCCAGTACATAATACAGGGTGGGGGGTGTTTCCACTGGTGTATCCATTCACATTTGACTATTTCATTCACATACACAATGAATATTATTCTGGACATCACTTATAACTTCACTACAGGTATGCAATAGTACTATCTACAAATGTGTCAGTTGGTTGGTGTACATATGTGTACGGACCTCTGTCATAGTGACAGGGACAAGGCAATGACACACCAGGGACAATCACGGACACTTCTACAATATTAATACTAGTAACTTGAAACGTGTTGACAGATTCAGAGCCATATGTATTAATACTTGTTTTATGCAGTTAAATGCGTCTATTACTCTTAATTATTGTCATTGGTCATTCAAGTGTCATTCAACATGTTTCCTCCAAAGGTCACTGGTTTTGTGGGTGATTCAGAGGCTGGCCAGTTTCTGTGCGAATGCTCTGACCATTGGTAGGGTTGCCACATTTTCATATGTCCAGGATGGGATATATGCTGGACACATCAGATAATTTAGGCCAGCACATACCCATGGTCAGTACGGGGTTTAGAACATTCATTATTTACCTAGATGAGAGCCTATTCCTGTAGCACTTTAGTTGCTTATTCTGTTCCTTGTACGATTTACGTACTTTAAATCCAGAAATAACTGATTTAGGCAACTGTTACATGACGTATGGTACATAGTTATTTCCTACAATCACAGGACATTTGCCATTGTATCATTCTTGGTCAGGACACACCTACCCAAGCAGTGACTGTCCCTCACGCAGTGGGTCGGGAGGTACCCTGCTTATGTCAGCGCCTTAATCACCCTATTTCCAAGTGCCACTATGCGACTGTGTACAATATATTCTCTCGATAATTCTTGTGGGGAGACGTGCATCACGGGCAGCTGTTTGATCCTGGGTAGTAGGTTCTGCATGACCATCTAGAGGCTGAACAGTTTTGTAAACCACTACTGCACATACCACTTCTGTCCAGATGTCTACAGGAGTGGACATCGTGTCGTGATACCAAGTCTGCTGTTTACATAGGATACGTATCCCATGAGGGATATCCAAAAATTGAACAAGGAAATAACTGTCCATTCTTTTGGATTTATGAAAATGTGTTAGGGTTTTACATGCAAGGGATACATAGTTTGCAATCCTGACACTGCCTAGGGTGACACTGCCTACTACATATGAGTAGTGGTCAGTATGTGCAGATATGGCTGCGCCAAGCTAGTATCCCAAGTATGGCTGGATTTGGTGGACGTTCAGGAATGGGGGCGAGTTGTGTGCTGTAGAGGGGATGCTGGGTATTCAATTATGCATCCAGGTGTGTCGCATTTGGATAGCCCAGTTCTGTCCAGACCATTCTGTGGGTATGTGCTGGTGACGTTTCTGTACATGTGGATCGCACATTTTAATATTCACATGTTTGTGTGATTCTGTTCTACGGTATGGCCTGTCAGGTTGTATTGCGGATGTGTATACTTGTTCTGTGTGTTTCCTTCTGATTCACCCACTGCTCCCTCATACACCAAGTTCACCTATTGTGCATCCAACACAGTCTCGCCTTTGTGGATTATAACATTACCCCCCCACACACACACATATTCCAGACACTCCATCCATCCCTTCTTTGGTTGATGGCCCGTGGCACGGTCAAGGAAAACATTTGCACACACTAAATATGTCAGGTACCTGTATGGGTGTGAGGACTACCCTGGCATTTTTCACCTTCCACATGCTGTACATCACGCACATAGATACACACAAATACTTATCTTTCATGACATGGTAGGTACACCTGGGTAATACCCGTTCAACTTTTACACATCCTGACAAAAACGGCTTGGACAGCATGTGGGCGGATTTCTGGCTGAATGCTCTGACCATTGGTAGGGTTGACACCTTTTCATATTGCCAGCATGGGATATATTCCAGACCCCCATCAGATTCTACATGACAACACATACCCACGGTCAGTACTACGGATAATACTTTTGTTTTATGCCTACATGTTAGCTTATTGTTGTAGCAGTTTATATGCACCGTCTGTTGCGTATACTTGCTTATTCTATTTCTTGTAACATGGTATGTTACATATGGATATAACTATTGTACGTGACTATTACATGCGATGTGGGACATAATTATGTCATACGGTCGCAGGATATGTTACACTTAGAATGGTTTCGGTATGGACACAACTGCCCAGCTGTGTACTATCCCTCACAATGTGGGACAGGTGGTAACACTGACCATTGGGCTAGACGTAGCTGTTGGGGGCTCGCTAACATGATGCGTTTCACTTCCACTTGGTATAACTATCTACACTGGATTAGAATACGGGCACACGGTTTTAATTGTCATTTGTTAAAGGGATGGAGACTCGATATTCGCTAACGTGCATTTGTGTTTGCTTCTTGTGTTTGCAAGAACTATCTTGCATTCTTTGCATACGTTTCAGTATCCACAGACATTTGCAGGTGTGATTATTATTGCAGGCAGACTGTAATTCAGCATTTTAGGTTGCACGTCAACAACCGATATTTCCACGCCTCCCTGCTGCACTTCGACACGCCCCTTGCACTCGCGCTCGTTTCCTATGCACGTGGCTGTGGCGGCAGTGCACCTTCATTAATATGCATATGGAGCTACTGCGCCATCTCCACGCTGCATGGTCGGCGCAAGCCTAACGCCAGCCTTGCGTCGAGCTTCATGAATCCCTGGGATTGTTCATTATTGTATTTGTTTCAGTTGTTTTCATGATGGCCTCAAACATACTTACACTCACTTTATCCATTAGTATTAGTGAGTGATATATGTCAAATTTTCTGCAATTTTCTATGAGGTCATTGGACTGGTATTGGGTTGTAGTTCACTGACATCACCACTTTGTCATATCTCAATCTTTTGGATTAACAGTAAATAAGTAAAACAATAAAGAACAATGAATTATGTTAAGTTTCAATGACTGTATTGATAATTTTTACGCAACACAAAAAGAGAAACTTGAATTAATGAGCTCAGAGAATTTCTGTATTGCAGTAGTGTTACTGAACATTAGCAGAAAGATATTCCCATCAAACGTAATGAACTCCACCACATCTTCATCCACACTTGCCCCAAATGACACAATGAGTTCCCTCTGCATGAGGATTAAATAGGATAATATGTCATTGCCAGTCTCGCTGTTTGTTGTTTTAACCCTCACCTTAATATTTCCCATATCATGACACTAATCTGCCCAGTCATCAAAATCAAATCATATAACAGACCTTTAAATGAAGAAAGTGTTCTGATTCTTTTGTTTAAACCCCTATCTTTATACTAGTATTCCTTGAACCATACTAAAGCCCAGAATTATTTTGTAGTGAATGATGGGTATTAAATCCACGTACTGTCTACATTTTAATGGCCATCCTTCTGATATTGGACAGGTGGTCTATTCTCCTGCCATTGGCATTCGAAACAGTAAGGCACCAAAATGATAATTTATAACTCAGGCAGATAATATTATAATAATTTGTCACCTGTGTGAGCTACACAATTACTAAGTTGACAATTTAAGTTTTATCATGCACTCAGATTTTACAGATACTTTAGAATATTACTGTGTATGTCCTGTGACTCAGGTTGGAATTTTCAGATGTGGACTATGCTACAATAAATGAATACATTGAGGAAAGACCTCCCAGAATACCTCCAAGCCTTTTTGCTATCTACCCCTTCTCACATACGATGAAGTAAACTGACTAAAAGATTCCAGAAGTATTTTACATGGAATAGCTTGTTACCTTCAGTAGTAATACTATGCCTGATTGTAAGAATTTCTGGAATGCCACAACTCACATAGTCTAATGAGGACTCATGGAACCCTGTGCCTGATTCTAAAATGTGAATTGGGCTCCCTACATAGTAATACCTAAAGATTTTACATTGGCATTTTTTTTATTTTGTAGATATATGAACAAGACCACAGACCCCTTTTCAGCGACAACCTTATTGCAGTAAAGAATAAAAATAAAGAATATACAGGGCAATAAGCAAATTCCAACAAGAACTACACAGATATACACTACTCATTGCATTAGTTATTTATCAGATTAATGATAAGATTTCTTTGAAGTGGCAGTTACATAATATGGATACTTTATCAGAGGGGTTAATGCAAGCAATGGATATTAACTATGACAAAAATAATTTAAAGGAAATGGTTTGAGATGAAATTTTTATTATATTTGGAGTTACTGGCAGAAAGGAACAGAAAAGGTATTCCTTTTTCTTCCCTTTGTTTATATCACTGATAGATTGACATATACATTCTTTAAAGGAATGATTAGCCTTACCGGTATAAAAAGCATGGCAGATCTGACATTTCAATAACCATACTAAATGCTTAGTTTTACAATCAGCATAATATTTAAAAGAATACTTCTTCCCAGTACTGGGGTGCATGAAGTGTGTGCTCTTATTTATACGTTTACATGTTATATGTTATATAATTTTTGACTGGTCTCCCATAACCAGCTTACAGAACCCGAGCTCAGCTGTCACAGCTCTTACACATGCCCTTCTTTAACTTGAAGACAAATTCATCCCTCTCTCACAGCGCCTGTTCAAATACAACAAATCTGGCAAACAACTGAACTGAAAGCTTTGCTCAAATTTATAGACAATGCTTGGTCTTCCTGGAAATAAAACCTTCACCAGAAAATCATACTGCCTTTACCTCTTGAATTAACCTAGCTAAGCAAGCCACATGCAGGCATGAAACCAACTATTTCAAAAGCAAACTTGCTTTACTAGGCAAACCCAGACATTTCTGGTGATAAGTAATTCCTCTCCCAGGCCAAAAATCCACAAGATCCAAACTCCTGCCTATCATCATCCAGACATTCTCAAGGTCAAATCTTAACCATTGCATTTCTCAAGGAATTCAGCCATCTTCCTACTACTGCAACGTCTACCTCCAAACTCATTCAGACCTCCTCCTTTTATCTTTTTCTTCTGTTTAAGAAAATTACTCACACAGACCTCGACCCTCTACTAAAAAACATACTGGCTGATACAACCCCTGTTGTAGGTAACTTAATCTCTTGGTTTACATTGCTCTGCAAGGACTTCCTTACCACACCTCTTCTCCATATTTATAACCTCTGCTTAACCCAAAATACAATGCCAGACATATGGAAAACTGTTCTTGTCAAACATCTCAAACAACCTCAACCATTAAATGCCTCCCACTTCTGCCCTATCTCCATTCTCCCTACACATAAGAAAATGCTTGAAAAACTAATCTATAACCAACTGCCCACTTACATCCAACAGTACCACCTTCTCACTCTTAAACAGCATGGATTCTGGGTGGGCCAGAACAGAGTGATAATACTATGGTCACTTATAGATGAAATCCTTCACAGCATAGATAAAGGAAACCTTTCAGTAGCTCTCTTCATTGACCTTATCAAAGTTTTTGATCTTATTGATTACTTCCTGCCCCTTCATTCCCTACATTGGGTTAGCCCCAACACTGCCATCTGGTTCTAACATTTCTTAACAAATAAGTAATTCAGAGTCCTTATAAACTCATCCCTATCAACTCCACCACCCCTTACCACAGGAATGCCTAGGGATCCATACTTACCCCACTGTTGTTTATGATCTTTATTAATAAACTACCCTCTGATATCTCTGTCTTTCCTATCACTCTTTATGTAGCTGACCTGGTTATTCTTCAATCCAGTCACTCACATTAAACTATTCAAATCCAGCTTCAGTCTGACATTCACTCCCTTAATTCTTGGCTAAATAACCATAAGTTACTCCTAACTTCCTCCACAACAAAAAGTATATTTGGAACCTCACAAAAACTGAAAAAATATATATAAAAATTTTAACATTGCAGATATCAATGGTTCCCACAAGAAACAGCCACATCCTTTAAATACTTAGGTCTATGGATAGATCAGTCACGTGACTTCCAAAGCCAAATTGAAAACACCAAGAAAAAGATCAATGCTCATTTATTCTGGTCCTGGAAAATATCTCCCTTTCTCTATAGTCCAGCTACAGCTACAATAGGCAAAGGAGTCCTCTTCGCTTTGCTTGAATACAAGTTCCCCATCATAGCCACAGCCACAAGTTTTAAAATTACAATAGTCACATAGAATGTACAGATCTTTATAGTTTTAGAATTAAGTAAGACAAGTATAAGGTGACTACATACATGCAAATTTTCATAGCTAATACAAAACTCAGCAAAGTTAGATAATTTGGAAGTTTTAAAATTACAATAGTTTCATAGAATGTACAGATCTTTACAGTCGTAGAACTGGATAAGGCAAAATGTAGGTAAGAGGTGGTATATAAATTAAATGCAGTCTAGAGATTAATAAATCAGAGCATTCTGACAAAGAACAAACATTAATTCAATCGCACTTGAAATAAGTATTATAGTGAACAGAGATGAAACATCCATAGTTATTAAATAATAGTCATTGTTTCTGTTATTAAAATACCATTTATACAAACCCTCAAGAAATGTTCTGCATCTTGAAGAAGAGTCCTTCTTTGTATAATATAATTCCTCAGTGTATATTCTACGTAAACAGAGATTGTCTCAGTTGTCCAACTATGACCAAAAACTCTGTCTTAATAGTGGTTGAATATTATCTTTATGATTTTTTGTAAGTCTTAGCTGGAGGGGTTCAGAAACATACAAATGATCAAACGGTTCTTTAGTTAAAATGCCATGTAAATCATAGATTTGAAATTTTAGCATTGACAGGACTCTACTAATCTTGTTGTAATCTGATCTGCTAGCATACAATTTATAAATCAAGTATAGTCAACTCTGTTCTTTAGAAAAAAAAAAGTAATTTGCAATTCTGTACAGTCTAATTGGAGCCACAACAGAGAGCCTCATGTCCATTTTGTTAATTCCAGTAAAAACAGTTAATAAAATATTTCAAGAGACTGCTGACATTTTAAAGGATCATGTGAGCAGAAAGCATCTTTCTATTGATTTAAAGTCCATAAGCAGAAGAAGACAATGAGGGAGAGTATATATGTGTGTAAGTTGTTGAGGTATGTAGACTATCACATATTTCCAATTTGGTGAAGATGTTTCTGAATGGCTGAGGGACACGATCACTGTGGTACATGCTGTGAAAGTATTCAAAAGATACTACTGTAAGAAAACAATTTAACTTTGGAATGAGTACTGAGCATAGCAGTTTCCATTAAAAGTACTGCAAAAGGAGACTATGGTATATTAAGTAAACAAAACATCATGGTGGCAGAAAAAGGGACAAAAAATGCCATCATTTTGGTAAATCATCTGATAATGTAAATGGGGAATGGGTTAAAGAGTGAGACTGTATAAAATGCAATAAAAAAGGGACAAAAAAATTTGCATTTTGGCAAATCATCTGATAATGCAAATGAGGGCACCAGAGCAACACGGTCTAAGAATATAAAATTTATTAAGCGCTTTCGTCAAAATTACAGTTGACTTCTTCAGAATAATGTGGCCATGAAAAAAAACATTATATACCCTAATTAATCTCATTAACATACCTAATTACAATGTACACTCATTTAAAAAGACAGGCTCCATTATAATACTAACACATTTACAAACCATACAATATGGTATGCTGTCTGACTTAATAAAAAACAGTTCATCATCATATAAATGTAAATTAATTTAACATTACATATATGAAAATATACATATGTATACCCACAAAATAAGAAATAAAAAATCAATTTAGTGTGCATGTTTGTTTTAAATAACATCAAGTAAATGCTGTTGATTCATGCTTTGAGTCATCTATTGTGAGAGATGTTAAAAATAATAATCTGATTTTAATTTTAAATAGCTGCTGAGGGATGCTATTTTATTAAATCCAGGAAAACATGTGGCATTAACCCTCAGCTGCCAAAGCAGTTCTTTGTACTCTAAAAGTAAGCCCAATGGGCCACCCCTTTCATCTATCTCTACATGCTCCAACACTGAAAACTTTAAATAGTGGTCTGGAAAATTAGACATGTGTTTGGCCAATGCATTTTTAGTGTTTGCCTTCCCTATATCATATGTATGTTGATATACCTGTGTTCTAAATGCATTCTTAGTTTTTCCTATGTCGTATACTGAACACGTCTGGCAAACTCCAATGTATACTACGTTTTTTGTACCACAGTCATTTTTCTGATTGTAATTCACCCAACCATAATTTACAATGTGGACTTGATCCCCCTCCAAAATGTACTTGCATTGGGTACAATGTCCACATTTAGTCATCCTACCCCTACCAGTTTTTTTCATCCTATCTTTGTTTTTCTCTAGTATGTCTTTCAGACTTATATCCTTTTTATACACAACGACTGGGGCTTCACCCAATCTGGCACTAGTAAGCTCGTCACTTGTTAGTATATACAAATTTTTTGCCAATATATCTCTAATCAGTGGGAATTGTGGATTGTAAGTCAATATCAAAGTGATGCTGTAACTACTACTATTGCCAGTTGATGGTTCACTGTTACCAAATAGTGTACCCCTTGCAGAGGTATCAAAAATTAATAATGGAAAGAACTGGCCCTCAATTCTCTTATGGGTCACTTCATCCAGTAACGGTTTAACAAAGTGCAATGGATAACCTCTCTTCAGCAACATACCCAATAAAACATTCCTTTCTTTGTAGAATTAATTCTTCTTTCCACTTCTTTCCATTATTAGGTTTTTTGATTAATGCGCTTAATACATTTTATATTCTTGGACCTTGTTGCTCTGGTGCTTTCACTAGTTACTCAGTTTGGTTTGTTTTATTGTTTGGAGATAATGCAAATAAGGGATGGATTAAAGAAAGAGACTATAGAAAATGTAATAAGCTGGTGCACAATAGACGTGTATAAAACTGATAATAAATATAGTGGAGGACTTCCAAGATTGCTACACACTGATCAACAGCTTCATTTCAGCTCTGCTAGTGTGAAAAAGAAACAGATATATAACGGCCAGTAACCCTGTCAGTTTTAGTAAATTCAATTACTGCTAGTAAGTACGCTGCCTGGATACCAGCAAAGAAGAAATTCAGACAGCCTGAAAGAAAATCAACTAGAAAAGATAAAGAGAAAATACTGACTGGGAAGAATCTTGCAGCTGTTCAACAAAATATCAGTTCCAAGCTCCAGCTTTGGTGCAAGACATGGCTTCCAGCAATCCGGAGTAAATAAATAAATAAATAAATAAATCAAATGAGTTGAGAACTGACTGCAATAAAAAAATGCTGAAGGAGTGTATTAACTCAAATAAAAGTCTGGAAAATAGAAGAAGCTTTAAACAGCCAGGCAGATGAACTGATAAAACTGCAAAAATCAGAGGTCAAAATAAAGAAAATGCTGGTTGACTATGAGACTGCTCAAGAAGAGCTATTTCAAAAATGGTAGTGTTAGAGGACAGAGCATACTAGGAAAATGTGAGATTTTCTGCTGTAGCAGAAAAACTGGAAGTAACAGACTGTATTAATTTTATGGAAGCACAAATAAACAACTGGACTGGTATTCTACAGTAGGATTTGTTAATTAAAATGCCTCCAGGGTCTATGCTCCAAACCTGGCATGAGAAAGCAGCCAAGCTCTGTAATAGTAAAGATGCAATCTTACCAGCAGAAAGAGTTTATCCTGACAAAACTGAGGCAAAAGGACAAAATATTAAAAATTGGAGACAGCAGAGTGTCTGTAGAAAATGATTATTCACTGTATACCAGGCAGAAGAGAAACAAATGTATTCTAGCAATCAGGGAATGTTAAAAGGCAGGTAAGGGATTCAAGCTGCTACATCCAGCTGTCTTCAGAATATGTTTCTTAAAGTCATTTTTGAGGCAGAACAAGTTAAGTAGGAAATGAAAAAGTTTGCCCAACATAAACTGAGTCATCAAACAGAAGGAGAATCTGCTTCTTTTTTTCTGATACTAAAGATCATAGAAGGAGTAGGCATTATGATGTAAAAAGAGAAGAAAGGCTGGACAAAAGCATGTTTTATTTAATATGCTGTAATCTTGGGTTGTTGAGGTGGAGACTGGTGTGTAAAAGTCCACAGACTATAATGTATGGAGAGTTGAAATGTTTTCTCTTGTTTTTGTATATGTGAATGTCTGTCTGGATTAAGGCCCATAGCTTAATCTAATAAGATGTTTTTTTATAAGCAACAAAATAAGAGAACACTGAATGTAGTGAACAGATTTCCTTTAACAAATAACTGTTCAGTGTGAGTTGAGAAGTCTGCATCTGAGGGCAGCTATACATTTTTGTTCTTATATTTCCATGGAAACAAGCCAGCTACAGGACTAGGCAATAGAAGCCATGACACTTTTTTAGGCCTAAAAGTTAATGTTTTCTGAATGGATACAAGTTGTTTTTCGCATCTAAGTGGAGAATAAAGATAAGACAAGATCAGGCAGCAATTAATGTAAGTAGGAGCACAGGCTGCAAAACGTGTTTTAGCATGGACCACCTTAATTTTAGGTTAGGTAGTGCCTGTATGCGCAGCTGTCAATTTGGCACAATTGCTCCTGTCAGGAGGGTAAAACTTCATTATTCGTATGTATTTGTGTGTGCTTGGTTTAAGTTAATGGTTTATTCAGGTGTTCTGGGGGTGTGTTTGTTCTTTTGTTTGAAAGTTTTCATTAAAACAAAAAGCCTTGTAAAATGTGACACTGGTTCAAATGGAGATAACAAGAAACAACTCTATGAAAGATCAACCCACCAAACATTAATGGGTGCATGTAACACAAAAGCTAGAAACAGACATTTAAAAATCCTGTCATTTATAATAGGTGGGGATAATAACTTCTTATCATAATGACTACACTACTCATATGATTTTGAGGCATTCATTGCCTTACAGGTATAGGCTAAAAGGAAAGAGTATTGAACTATATTAAGAATTGCAAAATGCAAATAATAATGCTACAGGAGACACATTTGAAAACAGGTGAGCATATGAATTTGATAAAGAAAGAATTTCAGGCAAGTAGAGTTTAAAAACAGGGTGGAAATAAAAGAGTAAGGTTAAGAAGTAACATTAATTATTTAGAGGGACTAACAAAGGTTAAAATATTGCAGAATAAGGATAATCTCATAGAACAAAAAGAGGCAAAATTGCAGAGTGCTAAAGAGAAAATAAGGGAGACTTTGGATCACATGCACGAGTTTAGAAAGATTGCTGTAAGCAACATTTTTTTGATAGTAACTCCAAAGCACAACAACATTACGCATTATAACTTTGGCAACAGAAACTAGAAAGGATTGTTAGCAAACTTAGGGAGCCTATAACAAGAAAAATAACCAGAAATCCTGTAGAGAGAGAGGTATAAAAGGTATTTCAGAAATGTTATGAAAATTTGTATAAAGCAAAGAAATGTGGAAATCAAGAGAGAGTATAAATAGAAATAATTATGAAAGACTTAAATAGGCCAAGGCTAGAGGTATATGAGGCTCAGCAATTTAACAGTTAAGATAGGAGGAAATGAGAGAAAAACAGTTGCATACAATCAATCTGCAGGAATGCCTCCAGGAATACATGGTATTCCTGCTGAAGTTTGGAAGCTAGGAGGGAGGAAAGTGATAAAAATCTGCAAGGTTTTAACAGCATTTTATAAGGAAGGGAAGCACCAACATCCTGGAAGAAAGCTGTAGTTGCTCTAATTACCTAAAGATGGTCAAGACCCATTAGACCTATAGGCCCATTTAAATTTTAAACCACAATTATAAAGTGTTTATGTCTATAATATCTAAAAGAATGACAAAGGTGTTACCAAAATTGATAGATATAGATCCAATGTTGTTTTGTGGAATGTAGGTAAGCATCTGACAACATTAATAGAAGAATGATGATCCAGAGGGAAGCAGAATGTAAGAAAATGCTGCTGTTGTTAGCGGGTCTTGATGCAGAGAAAGCATTCAACAGAGTAAGCTGGGATTTTATGAGTAGGACAATGGAAGTATTTGCATTCCCTGATACAATAATAAGGTTAATTAGGATTATATATGAGGGTTAGAAGCAATATTTAAATATTTAATGTGTGAGGGTTCCTTTCTGACAAGTTGTATTAGAAAAGAGGCACTAAGCAGCAATGTCATCTTTCTCCTTTTGTTATTTCCTTTATATTCAGATCCACTGGCAAAGAAAATAAGAAGTTCAGAATTTCAAAGATATTGGCATGGTAATTAAGAAAAGTTGGCTTTGTTTGCATTATAACTGATAAAACCAAGAAAAGGCATCTCAGTGTTGTGGAACATCTTGAGACAGTTACATGTCTTTTCAGGATATAAAATTAATGAAGCTAAAATAATGGCTACAGTTGTAAATTATTTACCCACACATGAATTGTGCAGTAATACCCATATTTATGGGGAAATGATAAAATGAAGTATTTAGGATTATGGCTTTAAAAGGCTGTTATGGCAGCTACGGATATATGGGAAGAGACTAAACAAAAGATAACACAAAAACTGAGAAACTGGAAGCTCGTGTTTATGGCTATGGATAGCAAGATACAAGGGGTCTATGTCAGAAGATCAAATGACCAGATTATCGAAACCGAACAAATCAAATCTTGCAATGTCGAACCAGCTTCTCCTCTAGAATGTGGAATCACAAAAACAGTGTTTTTGCCCATTCCCAATGTGGAATGATCTCAGAGTTGGTATATGCAGTGCACGAGGCTTATACCCCTGCAAAAATGCTGTTTTTGTGATACCAGCTTTGAGAGGAGAAGCCAGTTTGACGTTCCAAGATTCGATCTTCTCTGTTTTGATAATCTGGTTGTTCAATATTCTGACATAAATCAATATGCAAGCTGTTAAAATGTTTATATGCAGTTCAGGGATATTTTTATCAACCTGAGAAGAGGTTGTAGATAATAAAGATTTGAAGGAATTTATCTGGAAGGGGAAGAGGGCAAGGGTCAAGTAGGATAAGTTGATCCAACAGAACAAAGTGGTTTAGGATGATCTGATTTGAAGGGATACTTTAGAGCTACACAGTTAAGGGTCATATATACATAACATGAGCAGAAGGGTATAATTTAAAGTGGAAAGGAATGATGGTGAAACGGGGGAATTCAAGAAATAAGAAGAGAGTAGGATTTTGGAAGTAGATCCTTAAGGAAAATAACAGCTATGCAGAATATTATATTCATAAATTAACACATAAAGTATTATAAAAACTAAGCCAATACAAGAATAGAGAAAAGAGATTTTAATAATAGGGATGACTGCAATTAAGGGTGTAGAGAATAGGCAAAAGGGAGCTGGTATTTATTGAAAAAACTGACAAAGGAATCACGGTATATGGAGCAAATAACTAGAAAGGGAAGGGTTATAGGATGAGAAGAGGCTAAGAAGACATTTGGATTGCATTCTAGACACTGCATTTGCTATCAGGGATTTATATCAGAGTATAGGCAAAGACAAAGGGATTGGGGAATCCTAGGTGAAAGACCTGCTCTGGAGAAGTTTTTTAGTTGGATCTAGAACCAAAGCTGCTGTTAAAAAATGGATAATTAGTAGGGTGTAGAAAATATTGCATTATAACTATAGTAATCAATCAGAGGGGCTTAAAAAAGATTGGGAAGAGAAATTGGACAAGCAATTCACAAAGAATCAATGGGAAGATGAATATATAGCTCCAAAGTATGCAACAAAGATGATTCAGTATTTTTGCTCGAAAGCGTTTGCGTAGGTGTTTTAATATCCCAGGCAGACTCCAAAGAATTTATCCTCGGTAGAAGACAATGTTGGAGGTATGATGGGGAGGAAAGGGATAACTGGGAACATATATTTTTGAGAGTGTAATGCATTGGGAGACTTCAAAAATTCCCTACAGAGTACTCTATCAGAAATATTAGGTTGAGAAAATTTGGAACTGCTCATCTTCTTTTGTGAATGTGGTAATTAAACAGAAAATTAGGAAGTTATTACTTAACTTCCTTTGGTATCCCAAAAAAACAAGAATTTCTCTTCTCTGGTACATCAAAAGCTGGGATGAAGGAAGTATAGGGTTTCCAAATATTGATTTTTGTTTAAACTGCACATTTTCTAACATAATGTTGCTTTGGAATAATACTTCTTATACATCATATTGGGAATCAATACATGAAACCTCACTTCTTAACAGTAATAGGAAATTGCTTGAACCATATACTCAAATACATACAAATATCTTTATATGGATTTTAAAAATATACATTCAAAGTGAAAGGTCAAAACTTGTTCTCACACCTCTTATAAACCAAATAGTGCTGCTGGTTAAAAAGCTTATGTTTTCTAATCAAAGAATTTATTAATAATTATGTTTCCTATTGCTTACACAAATGAATGTTTGATATATTTTGATACTCAGAAAATGTTAGAATATAAGAAGGGTGACCTGTTACATTAGAATCAATTTCTCTCAACTAATAAAATACATTCTGCAGACTATTTGATCAGCAGATATAGTCTGTAAACTTGTAATTGGCTGGACATCCAAACTTGTAAGGATTTTATACATACTAAGCTCATACCCTCATTAGAGGCATACAATAAAAGTAACTTAAAAATCTTAGATTTTATCTCAACAATTATTAATAGCTCACCCAAGAACACTTCATACATATCTGTTATTTATAAAATTCTCAGAAATGATTTTAGCAAAACAGATGTTTCTTTTTGGAATTTTTCAAGTGAAACTTGCATGTATACACATGGAAATATTTTACATAGATGTTTTTTTCACTCCACATAGACTAGCAATAATGTACAAGCAAGATGAAATAATGTACAAGAAAGATGAAATGAAATGCTGGAGATGTGGACCCCCCCCTCCCCGATGCTGACTGGATACATTTTCCCATTTTGGTTAGACTTTAAATATCTTTGTAAAGCTTCATGGAATGACAACTGTACAATTTCTGACTCCCTTACCTTTTCAGTGTTCCTATTCCTGAAGTCATTCCTAAAAAACAAACATATTTACTATGGTCTATCCTCTCTATAGCAAGGAAAATTGTTACTAAAAATCATGGGTGATGGAACCATATGGAACCATAGAGCCAGGGGGAGGTGGAGCACCCCACTTTCACAGCTGCAAGACCTGTCGGGAAAAATTAATGAAGTGGAGATTTCATGGTAATGTGGATTCACACGTGGAAGTTAAACTAAGTAAAGTAGCTGTTCTTGTTCTCTTACTGCTCTGTGTTACAGGAGTTATGCTGCCGCTGTTTTGTTGATGCTGCCAGAGCCAGAGTCATGCCAGTAAGGAGAGGTCTGTTCTTTTATTTGCAGGAGTTATGCTGCTCGTGTGTGTGTGTGTGTGTGTGTGTGTGTGTGTGTGTGTGTGTGTGTGTGTGTGTGTGTAAAATGCCCCAGTTAGGTATACCTGGTGGTTACTCAGGCTCAAACAAGAGCTTGAATTCTCCACCCATGCCATCACTTGTGATTCAGGGAGTTGAGTCCATAGCTCTGAACTGTCCAGATTTTCACAGAATATTTGTCTCATATACTTTTGGTTTGTTCCTCTTAAAATTTGTGGTTTTCTGGTAAATCAGTGAGAACTGAATTCACTAAAAAATAATAGCCCTTTAAGGTTCAGTCTTCCTACCTTTTAGGAAACACATGGTAATACATAACATTTTATTTTAGCAACTTTCTAAGATTATACAAGCAATATTTAAAATGTGTCCCTGGTTTTGGGCCTTTGCCCCCCCCCCAATAAATGTTGGCTTTTTCCAGATTTCTTGTGCTGTGAAGTTGAGAGATTTAGTTGAGTGTCAAGTGGATTTTACAAGGAGCTGAGAGCTTCAAGGGAAGAAAAGTTTCTACTAGTTACACTAAGTCATTTGCATTGTTAGTAGCTCAACAGGTAGCATACTTGCCTTTGATACAAAAGGCTGAGGGTTCTACTCCTACAGTATGCAGATAGATCGCTGATACTGTACTGTGTTGTACTTTATAGGGAGTAGATGCTGCAATCCTATGAATGTCCTCTTTTGGAGGAGTTACCTTGTGTAACTATGTTTCTGTTATCAGTTTGCCATCCATTCCCCATTGCAAAATTGCTAGCTTATCATTTTTTTAATGTAGCATAGGCAATTTATTCTTCAAGGGCAACAGGCACTTTATTTGTAGATGAAACAATGAAATATAAAATTGTTTGCTAATAGCAACCTCTTTGTTAGTTACAGATCCCTTTAATGTGTAATTATTTAGATGACTTACTTATACAGAGATTTTGCATATTTACTGATATTGGTGTATTATAATGACAGACGTTTGAGTGGCCTTTTATGTTTGAAATTTTCTGAAATGGGTATTTTTGTCATTATTGGTTCATACATTTTGTTTCATTGCTTACTAGAAGACTGTTCCAAACTACAAATTTAATATAATTTAATACAATCAGGTTAATACAATCATGAAGGCAAATCAAACAATGCATACATGTATGCTTGCTCACAGGATGCAGGAGATCAAAATAGAGGAAGAGACCAGTCACCAATGGAGTCCTCCAGGGTTTGGTGCTAAGACTTTTTCTGTTTGGCATATACATCTCAAAAGTAAAATGAAATAGAAAAGGCCTTTGGCCGATTAAGTTTGAGATGACTGCAAGCTAGGAGCAACTGAATCCCCAAATGACTTAACCATCATGCAGGAAGGTTTGTCCTAAAATGTAACTGGTGCCAGAATCATAAATTGAAACTAAACTCCAAGAAATACATTATCATATCCTACTCCAGAGAACTGCCAAATTAACAATGCCCCCCTAAGAACTGACCCAGTTGTTTGGCATTTGGGAACTTGTGTGTACAGTGACCTAACTTTTGACCAATATGTGCCCAGAGTCATAAGAAAGTCTTTCTATATTGCACAGCTTATAAACAAATTGATTGTGACTAGATCTTGAGATGTTATTCTCCCCCTTTACAAAGCCATCATTAGGTCAGTCATTTTGTATAATGCCCACTTTGACATGTATCTGTCCAGACCCATGCAACAATTGGAATACCCACAGAGATACCTTACTAAAAGGATACAAGTCCTAAACAATAGGTCTTGCATGGAGCACCTCAAAGATTTATCACTATACTCAGTATCAAGCAGAGTGCTTACAGGTGACATGTCTGGCATATAAGGCATCCTCCGACCTAATACAGCAGCAAGTGAAATGGCATCAGAAATACTTGGTTGTGGAGCGATGCATATATATCACAGAGGCTACCACTGTTCCAGAACAGACTATGCATTCAAGTAAAACCAAGCTCATCCATGTCCATATTCAAATGCAACTTGGATCTAAGGTTGGGTAATAGAACATTTATTCCAGGACTGCCCCTCGTGCCATTAATGGATAGAGGCAGTTCCTAAATGCTGCATCCCTTACATGGGTCCCCTCAAATTATCAGTAGTATGATCACACTTATTCTCACTAGGGCTAATATACAATTAACAGCCATGGGATAGATAAGACCAATCAGGAAATGTTAATTCAAGCACCAAAAGGGAGATTGGCTAAGCTTAAAATGTCCTCCAAGTGAACTTTTGTTGTGGTAGTAAATAGTTTTAAAAAATTGACCTTTTTAGATCACTAAGTGCCCCCTCACCCTCTGCCCCCCAATCTTCACCAGCTTCCAGCACCTCTGCTAAAAATTGGAAATCCCAGTCTACTCCTGTCTTTAAAGTTCATCTTGTGAAATATATTTGTAAGAATTAGATTGTTACTATAAAATCAAGGACTAACAACACAACTCATCATTTAATTGCTTGGACAAAATTGTTTAATCTGTTAGAGAAATATTAAGTGTTCTATGTATATTGCTTTTTTAGTTGTTATAGACATTGCATACAGTTTTTTTTTCTTATTACTATACTGTTAAGTTATTGTGTTATAAAATGAATAAAAATATTTTGGAAAAAAACTAAATAAATATTAGGTTGAGCAAATGGGTCTAACCAAGGAAATGATTTTTTGAGCTGGGATACAAGATTATAACTGCCTAGACATAGCAAGGTCTTGTTAAGTTTAATTTTTGTGCCTACCAAAAAAGCAATTACTAGAAAATTTTTAATTATTTAGTTACTATTTATTACATTTGTAAACCGCGTATGTCCACCTGGGCGGGCCCATTTTCAGTGGAGACCCAGGGAGAAAAGCTCCACACTAGTGCAGTACAGCAAACAATCCTGAATACAATACAACAAAAGTAATACAATAACAAGCAATAATATACTGCAAGCAAATAGCACAAATGCAAGTACTGGAAAATACTTTATTTTATTTATTTATTTATTTATTTTATTTTACATTTGTTTACCGGGGTGGTCTGACTGGACAGAGCTGTCCGTTTTCAGTGGAGGCCCGGGGAGAAACTCTCGAGAACAATTGCTAACATACTACGCATAAGATATTTACACATTCAGTTATAAAAATATACCAGACAATAACATATGATTGCATAAGATATTTACATAAGCATAGAGATTTAGACATACAATTAAAAGTATAGCAGGTATTAACACATGATGGTTGTTCATACAGTATGTTTAGTAGAGATAATCTTGAAGATGTACTGAAGATAAAACAAGAAAGGAAAAACTAAAAAAGGAGCAGAATATACACATGTTCATATGAGGTGCATTGACATTTTAAGGGAAAGCTTTTTAACTTGGTCTAGAAGAGAGTTAGTGGGTATAGATGGGGCAGTGGGGAGTAGGTGACAGTGATTGGTAAGTAACATGTGATAATATATAGTGCATCTGTGGGAGTTTTAAAGAGGAGGTTGGATAGTGGGTAGAGGAAAGGAGTTAGAATATGTCAGCCAGGTGCTAGGCAGTTACAAGTAATGTGTGATAATATATAGTGCATTTGTGGGAGTTTTAAAGAGGAGATTAGATAGTGCACAGGGGAAAGGAGTTAGAATATGTCAGCCATGTGCTAGGCAGTTACAAGTAACGTGTAGTAATATATAGTGCATCTGTGGGACTTTTAAAGAGAAGGTTGGATAGCGGGTAGAGGAAAGGAGTTAGAATATGTCAGCCAGGTGCAAGGCAGTTACAAGTAACGTGTGATAATATATAGTGCATCTGTGGGAGTTTTAAAGAGGTTGGAGAGTGGGTAGGGGAAAGGAGTTAGAATATGTCAGCCAGGTGCTAGGCAGTTACAAGTAACGTGTGATAATATATAGTGCATCTGTGGGAGTTTTAAAGAGGTTGGAGAGTGGGTAGGGGAAAGGAGTTAGAATATGTCAGCCAGGTGCTAGGCAGTTACAAGTAACATGTAGTAATATTTAGTGCATCTGCAGGAGTTTTAAAGAGGAGGTTGGATATTGGGTAGGGGAAAGGAATTAGAATATGTCAGCCAGGTGCTAGGCAGTTACAAGTAATGTGTGATAATATATAGTGCATCTGTGGGAGTTTTAAAGAGGTTGCATAGTGGGTAGGGGAAATGAGTTAGAATATGTCAGCCAGGTGCTAGGCAGTTACAAGTAACATGTGATAATATATAGAGCATCTGTGGGAGTTTTAAAGAGGAGGTTGGATATTGGGTAGGGGAAAGGAGTTAGAATATGTCAGCCAGGTGCTAGGCAGTTACAAGTAATGTGTGATAATATATAGTGCATCTGTGAGAGTTTTAAAGAGGAGGTTGGATAGTGGGTAGGGGAAAGAAGTTAGAATATATCAGCCAGCTGCTAGGCAGTTACAAGTAACGTGTGATAATATATAGTGCATCTGGTGGAGTTTTAAAGAGGTTGGATAGTGGGTAGGAGAAAGGAGTTAGAATAGGTCAGCCAGGTGCTAGGCAGTTACATGTAATGTGTGATAATATATAGTACATCTGTTGGGAGTTTTAAAGAGGTTGGATTGTTGGCAGGGGAAAGTAGTTAGAATATGTCAGCCAGGTGCTAGGCAGTTACAAGTAACATATGATAACTTATAGTGCATCTGTGGGAGTTTTAAAGAGGTTGGATAGTGGGTAGGGGAAAGGAGTTAGAATATGTCAGCCAGGTGCTAGGCAGTTACAAGTAACATATGATAACTTATAGTGCATCTGTGGGAGTTTTAAAGAGGTTGGATAGTGGGTAGGGGAAAGGAGTTAGAATATGTCACCCAGATGCTAGGCAGTTACAAGTAATGTGTAGTAATATATAGTGCATCTGCGGGAGTTTTAAAGAGGAGGTTGGATAGTGGGTAGGGGAAAGGAGTTAGAATATGTCAGCCAGGTAGTAGGCAGTTACAAGTAATGTGTGATAATATGTAGTGCATCTGTGGGAGTTTTAAAGAGGAGGTTGGATAGTGGGTAGGGGAAAGGAGTTAGAATATGTCAGCCAGGTGCTAGGCAGTTACAAGTAACGTTCATAGGTTCATACGTTCATAGTTCAGTACTAAGCTAACTGCCCTTGTAAGCCATTTTAAGCCTAGCCAATTATCCCTTAAAGAGGAGGTTGGATAGTGGGTAGGGAAAAGAAGTTAGAATATATCAGCCAGCTGCTAGGCAGTTACAAGTAACGTGTGATAATATATAGTGCATCTGTGGGAGTTTTAAAGAGGTTGGATAGTGGGTAGGGGAAAGGAGTTAGAATATGTCAGCCAGGTGCTAGGCAGTTACAAGTAACGTGTGATAGTGTATAGTGCATCTGTGGGAGTTTTAAAGAGGTTGGTTTGTGGGTAGAGGAAAGGAGTTAGAATATGTCAGATGAGCTAGGCAGTTACTAGTAACGTGTGATAATATATAGTGCATCTGTGGGAGTTTTAAACAGGTTGTTTAGTGTGTAGGGGAAAGGAGTTAGACTATGTCACCCAGGTGCTAGGCAGTTGTATGTCCAGGAGTTGTTATATTATACATTAAATTAAATATATTAAATTAGATTAAGTATTATATACAAAGAAGAAACTAAGATACAAGTTAAGGTGGGATAAGTAAATATAAGTGGGGGAAAAGTAAATTAACTTGGACAGTGGCAGGAGCACAGCCAATGACAGGTAAGGTGCTCCTTTAGGAGAGATTTGAACTGATTGCATATAGGGTTTTTAGTTATGGTCTCCTGAAGAGTGTTCCAGAGTTTGGCTATTCTGTGTGAATACAGGGAGTTGTCATGATAGTTGTGGGAGTTGGATACCTTTAGTAAAAATTTGCTGGAAGATCTGAGTGATCTATGTTGAGTATTAGGCTGAACTAAATGGGAGATGGCAGACAGTTGCTAAGATTATAGATTATTTTGTGGGCTACGTTTAGTTGATTAAGAGATAAAAGGTTGGGGATTTCAAGCAAGTTTAATTGTGAAAGAGCTGAACAGTGGTCAGATCTATGCGGGTGATTTGTGGCAAACAGCGATCTTGTTACAAGATTCTAGGTTGTTGAGTTCCAATTTTTGATTTCTAAAGCCGTACTGAGAGCTGGAAAGGAGGTTATTGTTAAGGAAATAGTTAATGTGTTGGTTGTGGATGCATTTTTCTAAGCTTTTTGCAAGTGGGGCGAGGATGGCTATTGGATGAAAGTTAGTTAGTTCTTTGGAGGGTCCACCTTTGTGGAGGGGTATAATGTGAGATCTTTTCCACAGAAGTGGAACATATTGTTCTTTAATAGAGCAATTAATCAATATTGAAATGGGATAGGCAATAGAAGTAGCTGCATTTTTTTTAGAAATACATTAGGGAGTTTATCTGCAGCTGTGCATCATGGTTTAAGTTTGGATAAGAGAGTCTTTATGTAATTAGTTTGTATGGGTATGAAAGAGAAGGGATTGTGAATGTCTGTGGTAGGAGTGGGGACAGTAAGTGGCTGGACTGGTTGGTTGTCTAGTATGGAGGTGACTGTGTTGATGAAGTGGGAGTTGAATTGAGTTGAAATAGCATCTAGGTTGTTTAATGTAACAGGAGTAGCGGCTGAGCTTCGACCCAGATTGAGGAGCTGATTGACAGATAGCCAGAATTTTTGGTGGTTATTTTGATTTTGCTGTTGGCAGGATAGGAAGCATGTCTGTTTGTCTTTTTTTATATGTGTCTTTGTTAAGTTTCTTAGTTGTTGATAAGTAAAGAGGTCAGATTTGTCTTTGGATGTATGGTAAGCTGACCAAGCTTTATCTCTATGCTTCATTAATAGTTTGGAGTCTTTGGTTAGCCATGGGAAGGGCTTAGTTTTAATGTGAACTTTTCTAGTGGGGGCTAGATTATTAAGAATAGTAAGGAAGGTTTCATTGAAGTACTGAACAGCAGCATCTATCTGCAGGTGTTTAAGTGGGGCCCAGTTACATTGTTGGAGAAGGAGGTTAAAAGTAGCGGGGGAGAAGTTTTTCATGGTAGTGATGTATTTATAGGAGATGTTGCTATGGGTATACATTCATTTCCTGTAAATAAAGGTTGGATAGTGATCACTGAGGGAATCTGGTAGGCAGCCTGCAAGGAAACTTAGGTTAGGTTTGTTAGTTAAGATCCAGTCTAATGTTGACTGCTTTTTGGAGTGTTTGTCTATGCGAGTTGGACAGTTTATTGTTTGGATGAAGTTGAAGAGATTTACAAAGTTGGACAGGTTGTTAGCTGTGCAGGTATGCCAATCTAGGTTAAAGTCACCAAGGACAATAGTTTCATGGGTGAATGTGGTGGTTCCCCAGGAAAGTAGATTTTCTGTGGTGGAAAGGTTATTGCCTGGAGGAAGATAGGTGGCTATGATTATTATAGCTTTACTAGTGTTGATTTCAAGGCAGGTCTAATATTTCAGAGTTGGGCAGATCACAAGGGGTACAGCTTAGTTGTACAACATTGAGGGTGTCTTTATACATAACAGCAACACCACCTCCATGTTTATTGAGGCTGTCAAGTCTTATGATGTTATAGCCTGTTGTGAGAATTTCACTGTCCTTAATGCGGGGCATTATCCAGGTTTCAGTTACTACAGCTATATCTGGTGAATAGGTGGATAGGGTAGTGTGGAATTCACTAGTCTTGTTTATGATACTACAGAGTTTGAAATTTAACAGAAGATCGGAGTTAGAGGCTTTATAAATGGGGGTAGGGGTGTGAGTAAGTGAGTGACACACTGAGTATAGGTGGTAGTCGTGGGACATGAGGAAGATAGGAATTGTGAATTGATGTCATTGGGACCTGGGTTGGGATGGATGTCATCTTGGAGTTTAATTTGTGTAACAGAGTGAAGAAGAAGTCTAAGTTTGTTAATTTGTGGTATTTGGAAACTGGAGAAATAGGATGGAGGGTGTGAAAGTCTTTGAGAGGTGAGAGGAGAGAGGTTGTGTGAGTGAAGAGTTGTGGGTTAATGTTACTATAGGTGTGGGATTGTCAGTGGTGTGTGAAATGTGGAAGTGTTGGTGATTGGAGGTGTCTGACATTGTATGAGTGGAAGGAGATGGAGCTGTTGGTGAGGTAAAGAAAGTGTAGAAGCAGAGTATTGGTAAGAATGGTGTAGAGAAAGTGCATGGTTTGTGGATGGGAGCAGGTTAGGCAAGAAAAGAAATGAGAGGGGTGGAGTAAGAAGGCAGGGATAGAGAGGATTCTGGGTAGGTAAGAAAGGATAGGTCTGGGAGTGGTAGGGGTGTGGTCTGGCTAGGTATAAATGTAATGAAAGTGGGGGTGGGAATGGGGTAGGATAGGGGAGTGGAGTGAACCTGAGCAAAGTGAAGGCAAATGGAGCGAGTAGATGCAGAGAGAGGACTTAGGGCCCTTCAGAAACAATTGACAAGGTAGGCAAGAGAGTTAAAATGTAAGCAAGTAAAACTAGAGGGGAAAAGTATGTAGTGTTAGGGAGAGAAGTCTAAACCAACTGCATTTGATGTGTTGAATATTGTAAGAGAGATAAAAGAACTGGAAGTGGGATCTTTAGAAAAGGGTAGGCACAAATTCTATAAAAAAAATGGAAATTCTGGGAACAATGCATGCAGAATAATGTTTTGGAGGAGGAGTGAGATTTAACGCATGGCAGGAACTCAGCAATTTATTTAATGTTGTACTGATGATAGTTAAACAAAAAACAACACATGTAATGTATACATTTTGTAACTAGGAACATATTTATATGTCTTGTTTTATTTTATGTAAATGTTATGTTTGCCTATGTTTTAAGTGATAATTCAATAATTGTTTTTAAAAAGGCACAAAATGTAAAGAAATATAAAGTACATAGACAGATGTGTTAAAATAAAAAAGAAGAAATGCATAATATAACTGAGCAATAAGCAGGCTCATATTAAGACTTAATTACACTGCATTTGAGAATCTAACTGATGAATAACATGGGTCATAACAGATTTTGTTGGAGTTAAATTACAAATGATGATTGGTAAAAGTTCTGTGTTATCCATAATTTCTGTAGCTGATTATGATAGGCTATACCTAATACTTCAGTGATGCTCAGAACCCAGTGGAGGAGAAATGTGTTCTGAAAGAAAAATAAACAGATATAATTTAAATTGGCAAAACACAAGTGCTGGAAATGTACATACTAGACAACTGTGGATAAATAGTATTCAGATGACAAAGCAAAGAAAACACAGACTAACATATCATTAAAACACTGACTATATTAACACCTGACAATACTGAATACATTACATACATTTTCACAACCCCTCACATATTCATGTCAAGTTTTTGAGAAAAGCAGGCATCCTGGAAGGTGCAAAAACAGGACTGAGATAGATAAAGGTACGGTACCAACATTTCACAAAACTCACTTAGTGCCTTATAAATTCAAAACAAAGGAGAAAACATACCAGAAATGCTTGGAAGAATCAGGAATTTTGTCAAAGGTAGAGTGGAGTGAATAGGCTATGTCCATAATTCCAGATGAAAAGAAAGGGAAGACTGGAGATGTACATATTTTGTAGGCACTTTTAAGGTAGCCATTAGCTACATTATCCAATATGGCTTTCTCACATAAAGTACATATTTGCTTCATTAGCAGTGGGGAAATGCTTTTTAGGTCTACTTACAAATGAAAACTGAGAATTCTTCAAAGATGTTCCTGGTAATTAGCACTCATAAACAGTTATTCTAATGTGATAAGCTTGTTTTGGCATTGCAGCATCTCTTGTAAATTGGCAAAGAAATCTGGATGGGGTTTTGCAAGATATACCAAGGACACCATTTTACCTTGATGATATTACAGTCATTAATAAAAATGAAGACCATCTTAAAGACTTGCAGAACATGTTGTCAGGCCTTGCTATGGTTATACACCCACTAAATGCTCCTCTACAGGAAATAGATTTCACTCTCTTGTAGTTATTCCCACAATTATGCACTTGAGAATACTAGACAATGTGTACAGCAGGCATCTTGGGGCAGTCAGGATGAAAAGTCTTGCTTGTGTTTATATTTGGGATCCAGGCATTGGTACTCAGATTCATAAGACAGCAAATACTTGGCCCAGAATAGTAGGGCAAACAGGATGCACTACTTCCAGCATATCACTTCCTTTAACCTTGCCATGTTATTGTGTGTGTGTGTGTGTGTGTGTGTGTGTGTGTGTGTGTGTGTGCGTGCGTGCGTGCGTGCGTGTGTGTGTGTGTGTGTGTGTGTGTGTGTGTGTGTGTGTGTCTGCTTTTGTGTGCTGATGTTACCTGTTTATGAACATTGTGTTTCTTCTACTGCTGACACTTGTTCACGTGACCAGATATCATACCCATGAATTAAGGTTCATCAGAGAAGACTAAAGTATTTTTAGGGATTATATTTCCCCAGAAATGATTATCTTAAACAGGTTGTTATTGACAATGGACCTCAGTTGATTTCTGAGGAGTTCAAATGTTTACAAAAAGAGATGACATCAAATATATCAAGCATGTTCCTTTTTATCTCAATACCAATGGCATAGCCAAAAGGCTTGGCAAGAGCATGGGAGTAGCTAGGCCATTTGGAGCCCAGGGTGAGACTCTTCTTTGAACCCCCCCCCCCCCCCATACATGAAGACCAAAATACAAAAAATGAACAGGTGGGAAAAACTGACAACTTGAAGGGGAAAAACACCTTGAGGAAAATTTCTCTGTAATAACAACATTTTAGACTTTGTCCCTGATCTGATTCCTCCCATCACCAACAACTTTAAGTCATTACTAAATAATGAGACATCTGAGTTTCAAACATCAGACTTCATCCTTCAAAAAATGCATAGTGGTGTAAAACATATTGTTCTAGCAACTTTCTCTGTCTATAATAGCAACCAATATTTTAAACCCTGTCCCTGATGTGACCCTCCCCAGCCCTCAACTTGAAGGTCACTAAAATGGTAAACATTTGAGTTTCAGACTTCTTATCCTGGTTTCAGATAATGCATATTAGTGTAAAACACATTAATCTAGCAATGTTCTATATGTATAATACCAATATTTTAAACTTTGCCCCTGATCTGATCCTCCGACCACAAACTTCAAGTCATCACTAAATAATGATAGGCATTTGGGTTTCAGCCATTAGACATCATCCTTCAGAGTATGCATAGTAATGCCCAAAACATATTACTCTGGGAACTTTATGTTTATAAAGTTGCTACATGATAGACATTTGAGTTTCAGATTTCATATCCTGTTCAGAAAATGCATTTTAATGCAAAGCATGTTATTCTAGTAACTTTCTATGTTTGTAATAGCAACCAGTATTTAAAACTTTGTCCCTGATGTAATCAAGTACTGAATTGAAAAATATAGCATTAGCAAAGTATCAAGTAAGTACCAAGCAGGTTTTTCAAAAAAAAAAGAAAAAAAACAAACAAGTGAAAACAAAATTATATATAAATTAAATTAATAATTACAATATCAAAAGCAACTGCCATCACTGACCTGCTGCTTGGCCCAGTTCAATGCCCATTTTCCACTTGCTTTACTTTACTTAACTTACCTGGCTAACATCAGGTGTGTTTGCTCAACAGAGAAGGGAAAGACTTTTTTTTTCTCTAGAGACTGCAATCACAGCCAGCAAGTTACACAAACAGCAGGTTAGGCTCTCACTCTGCCAACCTGATCCCTCATCCAGTATAGGAAAGAATTTTAAAGCAAACAAATATATATATATATATATATATATATATATATATATATATATATATATATATATATATATATATATACAGGTTTACTCTGATTTTCCCAGTCACACTTCGTGCGAACTATCGGTTCTATGAACCATAGAAATGAAAACCACATTCAGCAAACAATGCAAATGTCGAATGCGGAAGTGGTGAATGTTCGAATTCGACACAATTCGAACATGCACCACACTTCTGAAAATGGAATCACTCTCCAATATACAATGAACATCTCTGCAGGGGGGGCAAGCCCACATGCAACCCTCATGTGGGGGGGATGTGACCCCTACACCCCCTGCTACTTAGATACACAAACTCCGAGATCGCACTACAGTGAGGGAAAGAGTACATTTCCCAGTCCCCACTATAGTGTGATCTGCATGAAAATGCTAAAACTAAAAACAGCGAATGCTCTATTGCATTCGCTGTTGGACTTTTCTACATTTCAGCATTCATTCTTTCGATTCTACCAAATGGGTGGATTCAGACTAATATGAGTTGCACAAAGTCCAAATGCCCATTTGATAGTAAACCATATATAGATATATATATATATATATATATATATATATATATATATATATATATATATATATCAAAAACGAGATTAATTAGAAGGAAACGCAATTAGACGACCGCCAATGCTGCACAACAAATTGGATTTAATGTTTTTAAATTGAAGAGAGACCAGAAAAATACAGTGCTGCTCTCTTTCTATGGGTGCCAAAGTTAAGTCCAGCAACTGTCCTCTCTATCCTGCTACTCAGCCACCCAATCAGAAGCCTTTGGGATGCTGCATGAGTCTCATCCCTTATGCAAAATGTAAGGACGTCTAAAGGGAGTGAGGTGCAGCATAGACGTATGGAGTTGCCATTAAAGTAAATGGAAAATAGGAAATAAAAAACAAATAGCACTATATATATATATATATATATATATATATATATATATATATATATATATAAAACTTTTGTTCAGAATTTGTTTTATGTGGTTAGTGCTATCTTTAAGTTAGGTCTCAGAGAAACTGCTCTATTTGCCCTGCCCTTTCTATACTACTGGTCAAGAGCTTTCAGAAATCCATTAAGTCTAGGCACAATACAGCTTCCATGGGACCCAAAAATGTCCCTGGATGTGTTCTACATGAACTTCAAAGTGAACTGGCACCACATCTGTGTGCCCTGTTCAGTCACAGCCTCACCTCAGGCTTTGTCCCTACCAAATGGCACACTACTACAGTCAGCCCTCTCCATAAAGGGGCAACGACTACAGACCCTGGGGAATTATCACCCCATTAGCATGACAAGTCTGATATGTAAGGCTATGGAGCACATCAGCATGGACCTAATTAACAAGGATATAGGGAATCTCCAAACTCTAGATCCCATGAAATTTGGTTTTGTGAAAGGTAGATCAACTTGGTTGACCTCTTCGAGTCAGTCACCAGAGCTGTGGATGAGGGCAAGGCAGTTCATACAGCCTACCTCGAACTGGCCAAGGCATTTGATACCATTCCCCACTCAGGAATTACTGATAAACTCACCAAACTAGGCATCGACCCCTATATCACTAGGTGGGTTGAAAACTGGCTTACAGATAGAACACACAGGGTGAAAGTAGTGGACTCCAAGTCAGACTGCCGACCAGTCATGAGTGGAGTCCCACAGGGATTTGTCATGGGTCCTCTCCTGTTTGGCATTTACTTCTCAGATGTCCAGACCAACACAGAGGGACTCTGGCTGACCAAGTTCACAGATGACTGCAAGCTGGGAGCCATTATTAACTCCCCAAATGATGTAGACATCCTACAGAAAAGCCTCACTGAAACCAATGACTGATGTTGAAACCATGGCCTTAAGCTTGATGCCAAAAAATGTGTCATCATCCCCTTTGAGAAAAACTCAGTTCCCACTAATTACCACATTGATGGGAGCCCACTGAACACTGAAGGCATTATAAGAGATCTGGGGACACAGGTTGACAGCAATCTCTCCTTCCACCACCATATTGCCACTGTGATCAGAAAGTCCTTCTATGTGGCACATCTCATTACCAAGGGTTTTGCATCCAGGAAGAAGGAGGTCATCATCTCTCTCTACTCTTCCCTCATTAGGCCAATCATCGAGTATAATGCCCCATTTGACATGTACCTCACTAGACACATGCAACAGCTGGAAAGGCCACAAAAGTACCTCACGAAGAGGATCCTAAGCCTTAAACACATGTCCTACACAGACAGACTCAAAAAGCTCCAGCTATTCTCTGTCTCATATCGTCTACTAAGAGACGATCTCTGCTAGACTTACAAAGCCATGTCTGACCCAGCTCTGTTAGAAATGCTCCATCTAAAGAAATCCCAATCCCTCCACACCACATGGTCCAGTGACCTCAACCTCATTACCGCACTCAACAGAACATGCTGGAGGAATAGGTTCATAACCTAGAGACTGCCCATGCTCTGGTATATACTTCCCATACATGTCAAGCAGAGCACTTCACTGACCCTCTTCAAGAGAAACCTTGATGAGTGGATGGGAAATAGAAAGTTCACCCTGGGATCACTCCAGTGGCTCTATTTGATAGAGGCACTGGGAACTAACGTTGGGCATCATGATGCCAGGGCACTTCTATGGGCTGGGCTTGTAAAGGCTCCAGGGCCATAAGCCTAATACACACCTATGAAACTATGAACAAGAAAGAGACTCCTCTTACAGTAGGCAATTTTCCTTTTTGCATACAATAATGAAGTTCATAAACTGACAAACCACATTCTGGAAATGTTGCTTATGAACAGGATCCTAAGATCCACTATAGACCTAAAATGAGATGTTTAAAGAGAGGCACACAATACACAATCTACCCAAATACTAGGAACAATGGCAAGAAATTTTAATGTAAGATTGGAAATTCTTGAGCATCATTACAGAGCAGATAAGTGGCAACCAGGATGGATAGCTCCAAGGACCATACCTTTAATGAATGTGATGGATGCTGTTGATCACACATGGAGATGTCACACCAACCAGACACTTGAATCATAGGTGAAAAATTGCTATCCCAAGTACTGCATCTCTGCCTTCAGGAATATATGCCAACAAGGACCATGCACCAGAAACATTGTCATCATCCATTACGGTGAATCCTGATAAGTCCCTTGTCTTACCTAGGTGTACTCCAACAATTTAATTATGTTACTCTAGAAGCAAAAGAATTCCACCTAAAATGACTTGATCTGTAAGAAGTAAAACTATAGTTGTGCTGTCATGTTTTATTAAGGGCCTTAGAAAAGAAATGAGTAGGTGGCTTTATGTTAAAGAAGGAACAAATTAGGGTGTTATGTTTGGATGGACTATTTGCAGATGTACAATAATACAACAGTGACACATACACATCCTATGAACAATATGATTTAATTCTGTTTTTGCAGTGCATAAAGAAACGTGTTCAATACATTCATGGAATCCTGCCTTGAATCAGTGTGGTTTATTGGTTTGCTTTCCATTAATGAAAATTATTAAAAAATGACAGTGATCAAATGACACAGAGGTAGGAAGAACACAATTGCAATTCATAATGAGAATAAACAAAGATTCAGAAAAATACTTATTAAGCAATTAGTGCTATAAGAACAGCATGAAGTAAGCCATACCACTAATGACCTAAGTAAACAAATATTGTGGTGTATTGGATTGCTCAGTTTCTTCAGCTGCTGAAAACTGCATTGCCATGCATTCCTTTGCTCTGGTACTCCCTCATTGTCCAACATGACTTGATGGTCATCAGGCATTGTATAGAATGCAATGAGAGTTACAGTATGTCAATGTAGTGCATTTAGTACATACCTCTCAGCTGCTATGATTTAGGCAGAGTACTATGATTTTGGTTCTTGGAGGACTGCGGTGGTAGTGTTGTCGCCTCACAGTAAAACATTGTCCTGTTCGATTCTCAGCTAGAGCGTCTTCTGTGTGGAGACATGCGTGAATGGGTGTACCTTCATTGATGGCTGTGCGTCAGGGCCGGCAACTCGGCACGTAAAAATGTGCTGCCAATCATTAGCGGACCGGAGTTCCGCTGTAGCAACCCCTAAGCTGAAAGACACAACAACAACAACAACAACAACTATGATTTTGGTTTTTAGATGTATCCTTGCTTCTCTTAGAATTACTTAAGTTCCTCATAAAGGTAGATCCATTACCATCCATCATTATGCACCTTATTATATAAATCAACTAAACCTATACAAAGATTCTCTGTCCTTAAAGATATACAGCATAGCATATGAAGACTGTCTATTGTGAAAATAAGAAAGTGTTCTTTCTGACTCACTGCTATGATTTTTAAAGGCCAGTGCAATGATTTTTAATGCTCAGAGGTTGATCAGTATGAATTAGCAGCATATCTAGTTCAAAGCCAGAAGACTGTGAGCCCTAGTCCCAGTTTAGGACAAGACTGTAAACACTTGTATCTGGGCGCACCAGTATTTAAACAAGACATTAAAAAATATTCATGCACTGATAATCTCCTTTGGATGTTCAGTTGAAAGAAAGCCATAGATGTTTTCTGAAAGCAGAAAGTGAATTCTGTTTATGATAAAACTGACACAGTCAAATTTCAGACTCTCTATATGTACAAATGTGCATAGAGGATGCAACCATAGATCGTCACTTCACTACCAGTTTTAGCCTCAGCTGCCATAAGTATTTTGGGATAAGATAAAGTGCTGTGTAAATACAGACACTTCTTCCATTTATTCTGTTACTAAAGACTTGTCTTTTCATAGCTGTAAGATTATATGTAGCAATCCACAAACTATTTACTTCAGCAGTACTGGAGCTAGAAGCGAGTTCAATTGTTATACATTTCTGCTCCATCTACCTGAACCATATAGCTCTGTTGTCTCTGATGTCCTTGCTGCCACTAGGTGAGGACCTAAAGTAGTATGGTTTTAGTATGGTTTGAGTTTTTACTGCTGTGCTGATGGTAATTTACTATATTTTTCTTTTTGTTGTGGCTAACAAGTCAGAATCTCTGTAATGAATGCCTTTCTTTTCATGATCCAGTCTTGGGTGTCAGATAAAAAGCTTAGGTTAATCGAGATTTGGCAGGCATTTTGTTGATTCCGGCATGTGGCAGCTGGACTAAATTTACAGTGCATATGCTCGAGAAACCTCAGATTGACATTCAGTTCACCCCATCTTCAAAAGAAAGGATGGTTCACTTACAGTTAATTCTGACATTTTTCACTTAAGAATATTATACAGATGTAAAACAGCTGATTTAAAGGAATTACCTCTCTCTCTCTCTCTCTCTCTCTCTGTGGATTTGCATTATGATGACCTGTCACACTTTGTGTAGTAATACCTAATATCGGAGGTAAATAAAAGGGCATTGATAATTCACATATCAAATGACAGATGGCCTGTATACATATGCTGCTCTCTGTGTTAAATCCATGCCTGCACTACCCTAAGACATCTTTCCTAACAAGCTTGGGGGCAACTACCACAGCATTATGTCCAGCACTGACAGTTGTAGTAGTGCTATCCTACAGTTTCAATTGACATTAAACACCCACAGCAGCACAAGACCCCTCCCTGCACACACACACACACACACACACACACACACACACACACACACACACACACACACACACAATAATCTGTGATTGCAGTACTGCTGCAGCAGAAAATTCTCAATCTGGCAGCACTCAGAAATCCACATTTGATAGGCAGAGCTGATGTTGTACAACATATAAAGCAGCATGGATACCTTCAAGGCAGCCTTGTTTCCTCTACCCCATGGCACACATGGCCCACACACACAAACCCATATGCACTCATGTGTGCACACACACATGCTTAGGCACATGCATGTACGCAAACACACAGAGTCCAAATTCACATTCAAATGTATTTTAAGGTGCTAAAACCAAGTACTAATGCAATAATTCATATAGAAAGAAATACAAATAGAAGTATATATCAAAACTATGGCACTTTTAATAAATGTTTATGCAGTTTTGTAGAGCTGTTATGCAGTACAATTGGTTTACCATGCTATACAGAATTCATAAAACTCCTTTAAACCCCTCAGTATGCCATGGTGAAAGGACATAAATAACTGTGTACCTAGATGAGTCCAGGTACACAGCTAGTATTCAAATAGGGATCCAACGTATGGTTCATGGTTCACAAATAAGTGAATGTTGGATTACATCATGAAGAAGGGAAGGAAAGCTAAAGGAATGTAATGGCAGATGAAATACTCCAAACACAGCAACATGGAATATAGCTGAACAACACCGCCACCACCAGATGGAATGGCATTCCTGGCAGGATCTGTAAGAGCACATAACATATTATTGCTAATGGCAGGTTTTCCACAGCCATGGCAGGTGGTGCTGAATCTTTTCAGCTTCTGCCATGATTACAGAGATCGGCCAACTAAGCTTGGCTGTGTCACTCCAGCTGCAACAGGCAAGTGAGGAAATCACCAAGGTGCCTGCTGTATGCACACGCACGTGTGTGTGTGTGTGTGTGTGTGTGTGTGTGTGTGTGTGTGTGTGTGTGTGTGTGTGTGTGCGCGCACGTGGGTATGCGTGTGTGCGCGTGTGTGTGTTTGTGTGTGTGTGTGTGTGTGTGTGTGTGTGTGTGTGTGTGTGTGTGTGTGTGTGTGTGTGTAGCAGATTTCAGAGTACGCCATTCATGGTCAGTGTCTGTAATTTCCTTGATGGTCTTGTTGTTCACTACTATAGTAGGAATGGTATTCAGCTTTATGAATTCTGCTCCTACCTGCCAACATACTAGACCTATATAGTGCAGCTCTTACATGGGACTGTGTCCTGTGTTTCTGAATATCAGAGTATAACTTAAGCTTTATAACAATTTATAAGTTCCTCATTAACAACACATAATAATTGCAGTGTAATTGTGATTTATCTTCCCAAGATAACCCTGAAACCTAATTACATTTTTCATTACTTATATCTCAATGATTGGGCCTTATTATGTTTATTCATTTATTTATTTGTTTATTTATTGCATGTGTTTACTGAGATGGTCCAAATGGGCAGATGTCTACCCTTTTTTCATTGGAAGCCCAGGGATAAAAACTCCAGAAAAAATTACATAAAAATCAAAAGAGTACATAGAATACAACAAAAATACAATAATGATTTAAATGCTGGATTACAATGCATAATAGAATATCTTAAAATATTACTAGTCTGATGCAAATTGCTCTATACAAACATTCTGAGAAGTATCTTGGGACTTAATAGCTGGAAAGAGAGAAGCAGGAAAGGAGTAGTAGTATTCACAAGCCAGAAATGAAAGTTTCATAGGTTAGATAAGTGGGAAAAAGAGGTGGGGAAGAGAAAGTGGAGATTTTAGTCTAATTGACTGAAGACATTATGTATCGATGAATGTACTTAATCGGAGCAGTTTGTTTATATTCCAGGAGTCATGCATCTGGCAGCCATGTATCTGTAAGGTATTCGTTTGTTTATGCTTTAAATGAGTTTGTGTTTACTGCAAGTCTAAGAGTGGGAGGGAGTTCCATATTTAAATGTGTTTCTATTTACTAAGAGTATAAGAGTGGGAGGGAGGGATTTCCATATTTAAATGAGTTTGTATTTACTATAAGTCTAAGGGTGGGAGGGAGGGACGGAGTTCCATATTTCAGTAAGACAGGAGGAGTACAACAAGTTTCCTGCTGAGTTGTTTGTTTTTGTAACATTTAACAGTGGATCGCAAAGATCTCCTAGGGCTGTAAAGTTGGATAATATTTTTCAAACTAGAGCAACAGTTCCATTGATAAATGAGTTTGTGGGAAATGGCTAGTTGATAATGTGTGAGGTAGTCCCTTAACTCTTACCTTTGAAGTTTTTTTAATGACAGACAGTGATGGATCCTGTAATGGTGATTGGCATCAAATTTTGCCACCTTATTATAACACTGGTCTAATAGGGAGAGTTGAGTGGCTTGCAGGTTAATCATGATAGGAGCAGTGTATATTAGTGATGGGATGAAAAGAGAGTGACCAATGCTTTTCATGGCATTGTCTGTGAGGTATTGTTTGACAATACACAGTGTACCTAGTTTTTCATGGATGTTTTTACTGCTTGTTTTATATGGTGATCAGATTTTAAGCTTTCAGCAATAATGACTTCAAGAAGCTTACTTTGGCTTGCTAGTTATATCTTGGTATTTTTAGAGAAAGTTACTGAGAAATTGTTTTTGTGGTCAGTTAGACACATTGGACTGAATAAGATCTTTTTTTGGGTTGGTGAAGCAGCTGTGCTTCAGTCAGCCAATACTCTATGGTGGAAAAGAACTCTTGGGTGAGCTTTGTACTTTATCTAGGCAATTTGCAGAATGGATGAGTGTTGAGTCATTAGTGTACTTGATGACAATGATGTGTTTAGTAGCTAGGTGGAGATCATTTATGAATACATTAAACAGCAAGGGACCTAAAATGGATCCTCGAGGGACACCAACTGTAAGAGGAAGGAAGGAAGGAGGAGATGTAATTTTGCCATTTTACTGCCTGCTGTCCCCTAGTGAGATATCTGGAGAATTAGGATAATGAGGATTCATGTATTCCAAGGGAAGACAATTTTTAAAGCAATGTTTGGTGAGATATCATGTTAATAATTTCATCTTTGAAACTCTGTTTTACAATAATTACATCTAATCCACATTACCAAATAAATGATCTATATTTTCCTAATAAAGTTGATTTTTACTTATCTATAGTCACTGTAATGTTGCATGCAATACATACCCTTTCATTTCCTAATACTTGGAGTCTCCTATTTCTACATGTTCAACATTTATTTATTTATTTATTGATTGATTGATTGATTGACATTTGATTACCAGGAAAGTCTGAATGGGTAGAAGTCCATTTTCAGCCGGGGCCCAGGAGAAAAGGTATGAGCTATATGACTGCACATATGCACGTCATGTTATAGTTTTAAACTGTTGTACTCTCAACTGTAATTAATACACGAGTATATATATATATATATATATATATATATAATATATATATATATATATATATAATATATATATATATACATATATATATATATTATATATATATATAATATATATATATATATATATATATATAAATATGTATATATATATATATATATATATATATATATATATATATATATATATATATGGAGAGAGAGAGACAGTGCTATGCTTTAGTCTGCTTATTAACTATAGTACCTTAATTTCATCTAAATAGTTTTAAGAAACAAATAAAATAAATAAAAACTGTACAGCTTTTTGCATATAGCTGAAAATAAAATATGGTGCGTCTTCTTAGAAGACAACAGAGAGTACTGCCATCTAACACTAAAGCAAATTGGTTGACTTTTATTGCCATAGACACCTTTTTTTGATTGCCTATTCTTTTAACTAATCATTACCAAGTTTTGCCATGCACTAAAAAAGCAACTAAAACTTTTCACTTTATCCTAGATTATCAGATGGTCCTCTTTTATGTATAATTTCTTTTTATTTGAAAATAGCAGAAATATCATTCTCAAGGCTACTCCTTCTAGCTTGAATGCTGTCCACCAAAGCATCAAAAACCAATTGACCATCCCCAGTTCTGACTACAACTTAAAGACCAGCAGATGGTCTCTCATAAATATGCATGTTTAATGACTATGCTGAATTATACATTGACCCCTCCATTAATATTCCAAAACGTGCACGCTAATTGGCCAGCTTGCTTGTTGTAAATCCCACAATATACCAATGGAAAAAAGTCCGGTCGCCCGGACTTTTTTCCGTTGGTATAAAGTGTCCAAAACCCTTTTTTTTAATTAAAAAAAAAAAAAAAAAAAAAAAAAAAAGAAAAGAAATGGAGCAACGGAGACTTTCTTTACTCCATTGATTCCGTTTCAAAGCGTTGATGTACTGGGTATGCATAGGAACGCAAGTCCCATACGCATGCTCAGTACATCAACACAAGGAAGCAGTATACCACCACCAGCAGAAGAACAGTAATGCACTGTTATACAAAGACATTATTTAGGAAAAGTATTTTTTTTTTCTTAAATAGTGTCATTGTATAATAGCAATAGCCGACTCCATGGTTGTGGTATATTGAAATTTATCTCCTGTATTTTTTATAATGGTAACCTCGTTGTCTTCTCTGGGCTCCTCTTCATTGGTAGAAATTAACTGTAATACTGGATATTCTATCTTCCCCCTTCCCTCTCTGCTGGTCCTGCTCCACATGTTGTTGGTGGCCCCAGTTCCCCTGGTTGCCATTCTGTTGATCTGAATGTCACTGGGATCTACTTAAAAAATACAGGAGAGGATTTTAATATTATAATCTGAGTCATATCAGCATTAGCTCTGAGTGGACTGACTTATTCAAGAATGGAATGAACTTTGTCCCAGCTAAAAGGGCTAACATAGTGGAAACAATTTTACAGGTAAAAGTTTTCAGTAGGAAATTGAATTTAGCAATACAATGTCAAAATGGATCTGACACTGGGGTGTTACCGATGTTATTAAAAAGACCTAGCACATATACCCCCCCCAACATCCTATGGTTAGTTTATTTGAGACTTTGTGTGTAAAGAAATTCGTGACCTTAGATCAGGACAGGATCACAATACAATAGGAAATTTACACACAATGAAGTGATGCTTTTTGAAGAAATTTTAGCTAATAGGGACATTAGAATCATGAAACTCCGCGGACAAGGGTGGGGGACTGGTGATAATGGATGTTAATGACTACATTAGCAGGATGTTTGAACTACTATACAGTGATACCTATACAGAGGTCTCCCGTAATGAACTCAACATTTCTTACAGAAATGTTGATTTAACATTGGTTGAGTTGTTGCTGAATGGGCAGATTTCTCTTGAGGAACACAAATTTTTGGAGACAGTACATCCACGAATCCCAACAATTTTTGGGAACCCAAAAATTCACAAATCTATCACCAATCCCCCCCCCCCACACACACACACACCCAATAGTGGATGCAAAAGCATCCAAAACATTTAGTATTGCAAAATTTGTGGATTTTAAAGTTAAACGTGCTTGAAAACAGGGCAACGTTGCTGAGAGATTCTTGGGACTTTGTTGGGAAAGTTAGACAAGAAATGTAAGATGACAACTTACTAATGGTAACTACAGACATTTGTGATTTGTTTTCGGTCATTCCACATGAACAGGGGATTGACTGGTTTTGTGGCTACTTAGTCAAAAACACAAACATGGACTGTAATACTGTCTCTATTTTGAGGGTGTGCCTTGAGCTTGTGTTAGAGAACAACTTTGTGAGCTTTGAGGGGCATTTATTTAAGCAGAGGCAGGGGGTAGCAATGGGTGCATGTTGTGCCCCTGTCTTTGCTAACATAGTGCTAGCCCAGTGGGAGGATCTTTTTGTCTTTAATTCATTAAATTCTTTTAAAGACTGTTCGGTGCTCTATGGCCAATTTTTGGATGATGTGGTGCTATTTTAGAAAGACGGTGAGGAGAGGCTGAATGAATTCTTTCAATACATTAATGAAATGACACATTTTCTGAGATTTACCATGTGTATGGACAGAGATCTGCTTCACTATTTGGATGTCACCATTAGAAAGAATTATAACAATAAGGATTTTACATCACATCTTTATAGGAAACCTACTTATTCTAATTCCTTGCTGCACTACAATAGTTGGCACCCTGCACATCAAAAGAGAGCCTTGGTTAAAGGCCAATTTGTAAGATTCGCCAGAATGGTTTCTGAACTGGATGATTTTCTCCCGGAATGTGAGATTTTGGAAGGTAAGTTAACTAGAAGGGGGTACCCGAAGGAGATGGTGGTTAATATAATGAGTGAGGTTCAGACGAAAAGGAATGAAGGGGTGTTTCATGTGTTGTTGGATAACATCACTGCCATGTTACAAACACCTGGACAAGGGAACAGAGAGAGTTTTGGTAGGGCATTGATACTACCATATAGCATTGACTATTATGACATTTGTAACACTGTCAAGAAATTTTGGAGAATTTTCAGAATGGACCCTGAGTTACTTTCCTTGTTAGGAGAAAAAACAGCCATTATATACAAAAAAGAGGCTTCTTTCAAGGGGATGTTGGAGAGTAGCCGTGGTGGAAGGGTTGATGGAGGATGTTTTAAATGTGGAAGATGTGCCCAATGTCAACATGTAGTTCACCAAGATAGAACTACTATTGTGAACTTTGGTACTATTAAACCTCCTAAAAAATATTTTTGTTATTCCAAAGGAGTTGTATATGTTGCAGTATGTCATGCATGTGGCAGTTATTATGTGGGGGAAACCAAGAGAGCATTCAGGGCTAAGATCTGTTAGCATATTTATGAAATTAAATATCATAATGAAAAGAATGCCCTATACAGACATATTAAGGAGAACCCAACACATGCCTTTACATTTTGTGTCATAGATCACATTGACTTAGGACCTAGGGGTGGGCCAAGTGACGAACTTTTAGAAATTAAAGAGCTAAAATGGCAAATTAAACTTAACTCTGTTGAAAAGCCTGGACTTAATGAAAGGCTGTCATTAAGTTCTTATTTGAAACTGAAAACAACATATTTTTTATGAATTTTATGACATTATTTGCAATATTTTGTATGTTTTGTGAATCTCCAACAGAGTATCAAATAAATGTAATATGTCTTTTATGTTGTGCTGTGTTTTAACAACTGGGTGGGTCTGAATTGAACTAATTAAGAAAGGGGTGGAGAAATGGCTTGATATTGTGTGCATTTCTATACTTTATTTGTTATTCTGAAGAAATCTGAAACTAGTAAGATGAAATTATTTGGATTAAACTGTAAATATGCTAAGTACCTGGTGTGACCAGCTTGTTTTTTCACTTCTCTTGTGTTTGCTGAGTTGCTATGTGGTTTTACAACCTATTACAATTAGCCCTACCCATTTAGGTGCTTCCTGCAGCTCCCACACCCTCCCCCTTGCTTTGAAGTCATCAGCCACCACTGATTGCATCTCAGTGTACATTGCAACTGAATTTTACAAGCAGTCATGTAGACGCTATATAGATACTGTACACCATAGAAAAGGCAGTTAAAATAATCTGCAAGGGAGGAAATGTATATTTACATAAATAGTATATGTTCTTTGACAGTTTACAAGTCCCTAAGAGTCCATTGGCAACTCTCTAATGTTACACGTGTAGCTGTTCATTTCTATACCACTGTGTGACAGTGAATGCATAATGTTTTGGTGGTATAGTTCAACAGTATGGTTGGGCATACAAGTGTGAATAGGACAGCACAAATTATGCATGTCCTACCCTAAACAAATCATTGCTCCAGCTTGTGTGGAACAAGGTCCAGTGAGCTAAATTGATCAGTTGTAAACCACTGAAAGTTAAAAAAATGTCACCTGCCTGTCTCTTCCAGCACCTGAGCTGTTAACTGCACTCAGACTATATGAGTCATCATCAGGGCTTTATTCCTCTGTATGCCAGAGCTGGGACTGTAGTATGCATTTTTTCCATTACCTCCTCTCAGCACAATGATGTATGTGTCATTTTGCTCACTCTTTTCATTTCTACTGCTGCTATAACTGACTGTCTCTGGTGTTGTGCTGCTGCTGTAAGTGACTGTGACAGGTGTTGTGTTGCTGCTGCTGTAACTAACTACAGCTGATGTTGTGTTTTTGCTGATGTAACTGACTGTGGCTGGTGTTGTGGTGGTGGTGCTGCTGCTATAACTGATTGTGGCTGGTGTTGTGCTGCTGCTGCTGCTGCTGTCTGTAACTGACTGTGGCTGGTGTTGAGGGGGTGGTGCTGCTGCTGTATCTGACTGTAGCTGGTGCTGTGCTGCTGATGATGGTGGTGTTACTGACTGTGGCTGATGTGGTTATGCTGGTGGTGCTGCTACTGCTGTAACTGACTGTGGCTGGTAGTGTTATGCTACAGCTGATGTAATTGACTGTGGCTAGTGCTGTGCTGCTGCTGGAACTGACTGCTGTTATGTTGTGGTGATGGTGGTAGTGGTGGTGGTGATGGTGGTGCTGCTGCTATAACTGATTGTGGCTGGTGTTGTGTTGCTGATGCTGCTGTCTGTAATGGACTGTGGCTGGTGTTGAGGTGGTGGTGGTGCTGCTACTGTAACTGAATATAGCTGGTGCTGTGCTGCTGCTGATGGCGGTGTTACTAACTGTGGTTGGTATTGTGGTGGTGGTGCTGCTGCTGCTGTAACTGACTGTGGCTGGTGTTGTGCTTTATACTACTGGTGCTGTAACTGACTGTGGCTGGTGCTGTGCTGCTGCTGTAACTGACTGTGACTGGTGTTGTGGTGATGGTGCTGTTGCTACAATAACTGACTCTAACTGGTGTTGTGCTGCTGCTGCTGTAACTGATTGTGGCTGGTGGTAGTGCTGCTGCTATAACTGACTGTGGCTGGTGTTATGCTACTACTTCTGTAACTAATTGTCACTGGTATTGTGCTGCTGCTGCTGTAACTGACTGTGGCTGGTGTTGTACTGCTGCTGCTGCTGTAACTGACTGTGGCTGGTGCTATGTTGGTGGTGCTGCTACTGCTGTAACTGACTGTGGCTGGTGTCATGCTACTACTTCGGTAACTAATTGTGGCTGGTATTGTGCTGCCACTGCTATAACTGACTATGTGGCTGATGTTGTACTGCTGCTGCTGTAACTAACCGTGGCTGGTGCTATGGTGGTGGTGGTGGTGGTGCTGCTGCTGCTGTAACTGACTGTGGCTGGTGTTATGCTACTACTTCTGTAACTAATTGTGGCTGGTATTGTGCTGCTGCTGCTGTAACTGACTGTGTGGCTGATGTTGTGCTGCTGAAACTACTGTAACTGACTGTGACTGGTATTGTGGTGGTGCTGCTGATTAATGTTGTGCAACATTCCTGTCTTCAGCAGGTGATGCTATAAAAGGAGATTCCTGAAAGTGATCAAGAAGGATTTATAGATTATGATGCATACTTTACACTATGCCAGCCATGGCCTGAGTGGTGTGGCTGCTTAGCAACAGCATTGCACTATGATGGCTTGACTGCTGTAGACAACTGATCAGCTGGTTGAGGCAGCAGAACAATACAATGGTTAGATTAGTTGCAGCAGGAAGAAACTGAATAGACATTCATTTTGTTGCTCAGAAAGATGCAATGCCCAACTCAGAACTTTTCTGTGATGTACTGCAGTCCTTTTCTGTCTGCAGCATATCTGCTCAGTTTGTACTATACTGTACTGTATGTTCACTGCACAATAACACCTGGCTCTCATACTCCCACTAGGATGACAGCAGTGATAACAGTGAGGAAGGAGAGACTGATGCAGTAACATAAGTATCGCATGGCTCTATCAGCTGTTGCTGCTTCTGTGTCACCCCTCATTTAACATTAAAAGTTGTCTCGTTATCTTAAAGATATTTGCGAGTTTGTTATGATCAGTAATAAATGAAACATTTTACTTTTATGTAGTAAGTATTCTTTCATTAATACATATTTGCACAAATCTTTTTATTCTGCCAAATTACTATCTTCATATGACAAATACTTTGTAAATATCCTTGAAACTGTACTTTTTGTTTATTTATTGACATTTAATTACTGGGATGGTCTAACTGGCCAAGAAGCTCATTTTCAGCAGAAGTCGTGCAAGGAACATTCCAAAGTATTAGGAAATATTTTAATAACAACAATTTTACAATCTTCAAAGATAAAATGAAAACATCTGCAGTTTTAATAATTATAACAAATTAGACATAATATAAACATTGTTGAAGAATCGGTACAAATTATATGACAGCCATTTAATATTTAGAAAAATTTTAGACAATTTGTAGAAAAATTAAAGTTATGTTAGTCTAATACAAGTAGGAATTGCAATATCAAGTGAAGGAAAACAGGCTTATGATATATTTAGAGAGAAAGTCAAGAAAGAGAATTTGATAGAAGTAAGGAAGAAGGGAGAGTAAGGAGGTATAAGGAATGAAAAGGTAATTTGTCACATTTAGGGATATAGTTTATCCTAGTTTTGAGTTAGAAAAGAGCCAGATTTTAGCTAGGAAGGCTTTCAGAGTTGTTTGAAAGATGGAAGGGAGGCTGTTGACCTGATGGATATAGGTAAGGAGGTCCAGGCCTTAGCAACTTTGTATGCGTACAGACACTGCCCAGCAGATTTGAAAGGTTTGTAGACAGATAGGAGTTTTTGGTCACTGGATTGCAATGCCCAGCTGGGAACATAGTTGTGTAGCATGCTTTTTAGTGTTGGACAGACAGATGGATGCCAGATAATTTTATAGGTGGTAAGAAGCTCTGTATGTTAGCTGAAGAGGGAATTCTAACTAATTAGGCTTTTTAGTACTATACAGTAGTGGGTTCTGAAAGAGGTATTTACTGAAAATTTGGCAACTTTGTTACAGCATTGTTCAAATTTAAATTTTTGCAAAGCCTGGAGGTTAGTGAGGATGGCAGCACCATAAGGAAGTGTGGGGAGGAGATAAGTAGTGACAAGTATAGTTTTAGTTGTATTGGTGAGAAAGTATTTAGCTCTGTAAAGCATCCCTAGTTTTTGATGATTTTTTTTGTACAATTTTATATATGCAGGTCGAATTTAAGATTATCATCCACTATCACCCCTAATAATTTGCTATGATAAGTGACTTCAATGGTCATATTATCAAGAGAGAGAGGACTTTTTGTTTTTTGCATGAGGGAGGGATTTGGGTAAAAAGTAGTAGTTTGGCTTTTTTTTTTTGGTTGAGCAGGAGTTGTGAGTTACGAAGCCATGTTTCAACGGCTATAAAAGCTTCCTGAGTAATTTTTTGGAGGTGTACCATGTTGTCAGATGTACAAATGAGAGTAGAATCATCTGCATGTTGTATTAGGGTGGCATGTTGTGTGGATGTATAGAGGGTGTTGATGAAAATGTTAAAGAGAGGGAACCAAGGATAGAGCTTTGTGGTGCACCAGTGGTAACTGGGAGGTAAGGAGAGAGTGTGGTTGCCATTTTACTGACTGAAACCTATTGGACATGTAGCTTTGGAATCACAGAAGATGGGTTGAGAGAGACCTAGTGAGGATATTTTATGAGGAGGTTTGCTGTGACAAACTGTGTTGAAGGCTTTGGACAAGTTTAGAAATTAGGAAGAGACTAGTTTGCCATTATCCCTAGCATTATTGACAGTATATAGATTGCCATAGGTCTAAAGTTTAAAAGAAAACAACATCCGAGAAAACACTCATGTTATAGGTCTAAAGTTATTAATGTCTTTTGAATTTCTTCCTTTGTGCAGAGGGATAATGTGTGACTTTTTCCAGAGAGAGGGAACATGGGATTCCCAGATTGACCTGTTTCTAAAGATTGAGATAGATAGACAATGCTAGTGGCTGCTATTTTTAGATGTTTCATTTGCAAGGTCATCAGCTGAAGAACAGCACAGTTTAAGTTTGTTTAAGAGTAGTTTTATATAGGATGTGGGCACAGGTTTGAAGGTAAAAGCGGATGTGTTGATATATGGCTGTTGGGCAGTATTGAGATTAGATGTTGTGGAATCCTTGGTTAGAGATGCTATACTATCTATTAAATAAGAGTTAAATGTATTGCAGTTTCAAGTGGTGAATTATCAGGAGAGGGGTTTGGGTTGAATTTTTGGCTGGCATGTAAGATTTCTTTAATGGATGCCCAAAATATTTTATGATTGTGTTTAGTAGTATACTGAAAGTTATTATAGAATAGTTTTTCCCCGGGATTCATGAAGCTTGCGCCAGGCGCAGGCGTAGCGTAGGCAGTATAATGCCAAATATGGCCGCCGAGAGATTCAGGTATGATCCAATTCCACGTCCACTACCAGCGTACGCCAGATCTGCGCAGCCCTCGGCTCAGGTATGCTAATCACCCCATGCGCAGTACTGCTCCATGCAAATGAAGGTACATAGTGATTCATTAAGTGGTGCAGGCGTAGCTTAAGCCTACAGAAATGTAAACCAAAAAAAAAACAGTTTACATTTTGCCAAACAGAACATCGAAGCTATGAAAGTGGACCAGACTCATGTATTACAAAGTTAACATATGCCAATGGGTAAATATACAGCCAATGGCATAAGAAAAGATGCACAACACCTAAAAAGCAACATTTAATGTCATGTCCACAGTAACGCAAAGTACAACTGCAGGGCATGTGTATGCAAATGGGAACACAAGGAAAATATATACAAATGACATAAAATCGCAATGTAATACAAATCATGATTTCACCATAACACTCAGTGGTATGCATGGTACACCACAACCAAGCTGCAAGGGTTGCTAAGGGTCTGTGACAGTGTTCGGTGTGGTAACTATGAATTAGTAGTCAATGGTATGCAAATGAGGCAAGTAATAGTGAATCGCAAATGTCCCGCCGGACTAAGGATGTACCATACAGCACAGCTCTACAACACCGAGGAGTGGTTTGGAAATATACATGACATCAGCAGTGGGGTGTGCCACCGTAGCTGTAAGCACATGGGAGCAATGCAAATCCGGGCTGCCCGTTGCTAAGCAAAGCCACAGGATAGGGGTGGGGATGTAGGTATAGCATTGTTTAGCTGAGAGCACATATGGTGCCCAAAAGCACATGTGTACGTGGATGAAAACATGCCCAAAACGCGGTAAGCGGATGCACACGCCGTGCACCACAGCTCAAACAGGAAGGTTACGGGAAGAAAATAAGGAAATGCCACAGTAGGGTAATTGGAGTACAACTGAGCAATTAACACCTATTAACTCACAGTGGGCAATCGACGGCAGCTAACAAGTCTGCTCGCAGCAACCTGCAGAACAGGCTAGGGGAGGTGTCAGATTGCAAAGAAAAGAGAACTGTCACCACAGAGCAAAGCAAACCTGCAGTAGATCAGCCATAGAACACATTTCGCAATATAAGCCAGGTTTTGGAAAGTACAAAAGAAAGCAGGCTGCTGGATGCATGCCAGAAAATGGGAGGGGAAATGTTAAGGGAAGGGCAAGAGGTAATCCACGACAGCTAAATGTAATTCAATGCCAAAGGCACCACAATAGCAGTACCTGTGGTAAAACACATAAGATACCCTGTAGCTCTGATTGTACATACACACCCTATGACATCATCAGTGTTCAAAGCACAATAGTATAAAGTGTGAAGGCACCTCACACACACCTGTGTATTCCCAAACACTGCACCATCGGTGTAAACAGATGGGGAACTTTTACAATGTACATGTTGGGAGCTGCCATAGCTGTGATTCATCACCATGTGTTAGAGACTGAAGGTGTTGTGGAGGATGATGCTGACAACCACCGCAGGCCCCGGAGGAGGAGAAGAGTGTTCAGACCAAGGGTAACCTACCAGGGGCTACATGATCTGGAGATAGTAGAGCATTACAGGGTGGACAGGGACATCTTACAGCAAATAGTTGAGCTCTGCCAGCCACGCCTGAGATCCAGAAACAACAGAGGGGAACCCATCCTAGTGGACACGAAGGTATGTGCAAGCTTGAGAATACTAGCCACAGGTACCTTTCAAAGGCCAACTGGAGATATAATGGGGATCTCACAGGCATCAGCATCCAGGGTACTACACCAGTTCCTGGATGCCATGATGCCACATGCCAATGAGCATATATACTTCCCCCGAACTCAGGAGGAGATGGCCAGCAATATGCGTCTCTTCCACCATGTGGCACACTACCCGGAGGTACTGGGTGCAATAGACTGCACGCACATACATATCAAGTCACCACCCAGTGAGCATGGTAGGTGATACATAAACCACAAGGGATACCACTCCATCAACTGCCAGGTCGTATGCAATGCCCAGGGCATTATCATGGATGTGTGTGCTGGCAGCCCTGGAAGCTACCATGACTCCCACATCTGGCATGCCTCACAGCTGTATCAGGTATTTGTCAGGGGGGACATCCCATATGGCCACCTTGTGGGGAATGCTGGCTATGCACTGGAGCTGTGGATGATGACTCCCATCAGAAATGCACACACACCCATGCAAGAACGCCATAATGAGGCACATGCACAAACCAAAATCATCATAGAGCGTGTGTTTGGGATGCTGAAATCACAGTTCCATTGCTTGGACATATCTGGTGGAGCCTTGCAGTACTCTCCAGGCATGTGTGCCCACATCTTCATAGTATGTGCCACGCTACATAATATGATCCTGCGGAAACAGCTGCAGCAGGGACATAATGGTGAAGGCCCTCACAGCCCACCACAATTGCCAAGGCCATCACAGGCACAGAGGGATTCAGACCATGAACACCCTGTGCCAGCCCCAGCAGGCAGACGGAGGCGTGCCCAATATGCCCACGCCTTGGCAAAGGTGGAACGTATAGCACATACACTGACAGTGTAGGCCCCTACGGACTGACACACCTCTCCACCTGCACACACAGTAAACTGGATGGCACACACACACACGACCACCTGTAAATTGTAATGTATAGGTGGCCTACTGTGTGAATCCTACATAGGCAGCCCTCAAAAGCTGCACACACAACAGCTATTGGAACAAGGAAAGTCAACACCTGAACAGTGCACGCACCTAACAGCATATGTTGATACTGTATGTATAGATTCCTAGGTACATCGGTAGGTACATGTCCGATTGTCAGAGGCCATTCATCAGCCGAGGCAAACAGTGTCTGCTGTCGCCACCACATCGATTAACCAACTGTCCCTCAGTGGGGCAGAGCCAATTGTGGGATCCATGTATGTAATCACTGTTCCCCACACACTCTGCATGGATTCCCTGGTGTGTTAATGAGGGGCTCCATATAATGTAATCAGGGATGTAGTGGCAAAGCATGGGGAGTACTCATGACAGGTATCTGTCACCCCAGCATGCTCCACCTATGGCTGTGTGAAGGTGTAGCACATTATAGTGTGTGGCTCACTGTGACATAGATTCCCAATGCTGGAGCACATCCATTAAACATCACTTGGACATACCATTAATAGGTCTCATCCATATGTAAACTAACTGAGTTACACATTTGATTGCAGTATGGAGTAATAGCCATAGTAGAGTCCACATACAAAACACCATAACACGTGTACAAATCCTAGATGCCCAAGTGGTAAAGGCACTGACTGTCGTGCATGTTCCCGGTTCCACGTCCTGCAAGGGCTGTTACGTAATCACGAAGGCATGAATAATGGATGTTGGATGCAAGTCATCAGATCAGGTTTAGCACATGTTAGCGGGTTATGCGTTGGCAAGTGCTGGTAAGCGCCGTTTAAACATGACTATACGGATATGCGCAAAACAGGGCTAAGCTTTGCTGAATATCACGCAGATCACGGTCAACGATGTCCAGAACAGGTGAAACTAGCATTATTCACCCCTGTACTAATAGTGCCTGCTCTGAAAGGTAAAACAACCACTGCCAGGAGTAGAACACGCAATCATGTACACAATCACCTAACACTAAGCTACCCGAGATGTACCAACTGCAGGTGTGTATTGTGACAGGTTAAAACACAAACGTGTGGAGTTCGGGAAACAGTATACACTGCCATGTACACAACGAAAGGTGTGTTCTCCTTCTCACTCTCTCTCTCGCAATAAATATATATATATATATATATATATATATATATATATATATATATATGTATATATAATAGAGATAGAAAGGGTGATAGAGAGATATATGTCGATATATACGGATTCACCTATATCTGCAAATATATAGATAGGTCAACGACATGTACACAACCATGGAGGTACAAATAAATAGGATACTGCCAACTACTGAATGTTTTACATACCGACATGCGTAACCACGAGCCTTAAAGACTGAAAGACCACAGTACCGGAACACTAGAACCGCTTGTAATATTATCACGATGTTAAGGGACATTTAGTTATCGCTGCCGGTGCTGCGGTCCAGGTAGGTACTGTGTTCAACTGTGTTTGTGATTGCTGTAGTCTGTGTAAGTGTGTGTTGAGGGTGCCGTGTGCATTTCCGTGGGACTGTAATGTGTGTGTGTGTGTTTGCATCATGTGTCTGTTAGTGCTAACTCGGAGGTAGATCATTACGGTAGGTGTGGTCATAGCTGGCCGTAGGCTGTCTTGGAAGTTGAGTGGCAGCTGAGGTTAAATGCTATGAAGGAACCTGGATTAAATGATTATATTTCCATGAAACCGGTGCTTAAGCAAAAAGCATACCAGATTTGATATATGGGATTTATGGTTTTTATAGTATAGTATTTTATATTAATGTTTTAAATTCTAAATTATTAAAATATTAAAATATTGAAATATTAAAATAAAATATTTAAACATAAAATAAATTATTTATTTATTCATTAAATTATTAAATTATCAAATGATAAATAATTAATTTTATTTGTAAGCTTTTTTTCATATATTTTTATATTTACATTTAATAAGGTTGCAAGCATGTTTGTGTAATGTTTTTCAGGATTTTTCAGGATTTGTTAGGTCTAAAGGAAATATATATATATATTTTCTAAAAAGTTGTTTTTAAAAAGTTGGTTGTATGGGCTCATAGGCAAGGATGTATTATTATATTTTATGTTATTTGGTGTTTTTTCTTTATTTATTTTACCAATTCATTAATCAATTAACTATGTAAATTGTTAAATTGGTATTGTATCCTATAAAAGGGTTATGACTATGTATTTCTTTACTCTGATGATGCCATTTGTCATGGTGAAAGCGCTTAGTCTTTCAGGTCTGCATTAAAGGATTTATCTATTGCTTGCCAGCCTGGTCTTTGTGCGGTGGTCTGAATTTTTGGTTTGTAGTTCAAGGAAGGATTTAGCTCCTAAACCACCAGAGAGGTAAGAGCCAAACCACCTGAGGACTCTGGGTATATGGAATTGGAGAAATGGTTAAGGTCTTTACCTCACAGCTATAAGGTACAGAGCTTTGTTCTACCCTCAGGTTATTGAATAGGCCTATACTCTGTCGAGTGGTAGCCTAGTATGCAACTCTGTATTTGCATCAACAATTCCAAGTAGAATTAGTAACTGTTTCCCACCCATAGATCCACATTGCACTTGGACGGGGATGAACTTTATTTTATGAGGACTATGAGATATACCAGTTCCTGCAAACCATACTGTTGATACTGCAGAAAACTTATAGATCCCTAGACTGAGTATTTTATATCCTTTTAGTAAGGTATAACTGTGTGTGCTCCAGTTGTTACATGTGTCTGGGAAGATACATGACAAAGGGTGCTTTATACACAATGACTGGCCTAATGAGAGCTGAGTAAAGGGGGACAATTACATCCCTAGATCTAGGCACAATCCCTTTGTTTATAAACTGTGTAATACATAAATGCTTTCTTGCAACACTGGACATACATTGGTTAAAAGTTATGTCACTGTTCACATATGTTCCTAAATCCCAAACAACTGGGTCAACTCTTAGGGGTGCATTATCAAAGTGGTAGTTACCTGGGGTAGATAACTTCCCAAAGGATACAATAATGCATCATATGGCATTTAGTTTCAGTCCATGATTTTGGCACCAGTTATTTATTTGGGACAAACATTCCTGCAGGATGGCTAAATCATCTGTGGATTCAATGACTTTTCCTAACTTGTGTCATCTGCAAACTTAGTCAGACAGAGCCCTTTGGTATTGGCTTTTATTTCAGAAAAGTAGATACCAAGCAGGAGAGGTCCTAACTCAGAATCCCTGGGGGACTCCACTGCTGACTAGTATCTTTGTGGAGGCAGCCTCCTCTATTTTTATTGCCTGCAACCTATCTGTGAGCCAGGTGGTATTGTAGTGGGTGACATAGGGGTTTATTTCATAGGTTCATAGGTTCATAGGATGGTACTAGGCTATCCGCTCTAGGGCCTCTACAAGCCTAGCCATAGCAATTCCCTGGCTATTTCTTTCCACACTATTTACTTCCCTGGACCCCTGTCTAGCAGGGCAACTGACATGATCTCTGGGGTGAATTTCCTTTCTCCCATCCAGTCATCAAGGTTCCTTTTGAAGAGGGCCAAAGAGGTGCTCTGCTTGACATGTATGGGCAGTCTATTCCAGAGTCTGGGGAGTCTCTGGGTCAAGAACCTATCCCTCCTGCATGTTTTGTTTATTGTGATGACAAGGTTTAGATCCCTGGAGTGTGTGGCTCTGAGGGATTGGGATTTCTTTAAGTGTAGCATGTCCAACAGCTCTGGGTTTGACATTGCCTTGTATGTTAAGCAGAGATCGCCTCGGAGCAGACGATATGCAACAGAGTATAGCTGGAGTTTTCTAAGGTGGTCAGCATAGGGCATCTGCTTTAGGTCTGTGATTCTTTTAGTGAGGTATTTCTGCGGCCTTTCCAGTTGTTGCAGATGTCTTGAGAGGTACATACCAAATGGGGCATTGTATTCTATAATGGGTCTAATGAGGAATGAGTACAGCTGGACAATGACCTCCTTTTTTCTGGATGAAAAGCCCTTAGTGATGAGGTCTGCCACATAGAAGGATTTCCTGACTGTTGTGGCAATGTGGTTATGGAAGGTGAAACCACTGTCCACCTGTGTCCCTAAGTCTCTTATCACACTTTCGGTGTTTAGTGTACTGCAACCTATGTGGTAATTCACGGGTACATGTTTTTTCCCAAAGGGGATAACTATACATTTCTTGGCATAGAGCTTGAGCCCATGGCTCTGGCACCAAGCATCTGTTTCTGTAAGGCCCTTTTGTAGAGTATCAACATCATTTGGGGATTCAATAATGGCTCCCAGTTTGCAGTCAACTGTGAACTTTGTTAGCCAGAGTCCCTTAGTGTTGCCCTGTACTTCAGAGAAGTAGATGCCAAACAAGAGAGGTCCCAGGACTGAACTTTGAAGTACTCCACTAGTCACTTGTCTGGAGCTGGATTTGGAGTCAGCTACTTTTACAGTGTGGGTTCTGTCAGTAAGCCAGTTGGCAACCCATCGAGTGATGTAGGGATTAATGCCCAGCTTAGTACGTTTATCTATGATTCCAGAGTGGGGGATGGTGTCAAAGGCCTTGGCGAGGTCGAGATAGGCTGTGTGGACTGCCTTACCCTTGTCCACAGCTCTGGAGACTGATTCGAAGAAGTCAATCAGGTTCAGGAGACAACATCAGCCCTTCACGAACCCAACCTTGGTGGGGTCCAGTGTTTTAAGGTTGCCAATGTCTTTGTTTATAAGTTCCATAATAATACATTCCATGGCCTTGCAGATCAGGCTCGTCAGACTGATGGGGCAGTAGTTCCCAGGTTCCAAGATGGATTCCCCCCTTGTGGAGTGGGATAACTGTAGCTGTGCACCACTCAGTGGGCATGAAGCCTGAGGTGAGGGTATGATTAAACATGACACTTAGCTGAGGTGCCAGTTCATTTTGTAGTTCATGTAGTACACAGCCCGGGATGTTATCTGGTCCCATGGATGCTGTATTCTTAGCTTTGGAGAGTGCATCTTTTACCTGTGTGGCCATTATTACCGGAATTTGGCAACTGGTATTGAGATGGGCCATTTAGGAGGTGAGAGGGGGTTGAAGTCGGCACTGAATTGATCTGCCAGGATATTGGCAATATCCTTGGAATCAGTATATTTAATGCCATTCTGTTGTAGCTCAGAGCAGATCTGAGCATTGCCATTTAGATTCTTGACATAGTTATAGAATGCCTTATAGTTGTCTTTGGAATCTTTGTCAATTTTACTTTCGTAACTAGCTTTGGAGGATTTTATGAGTGATCTCAGCTTCTTACTGAGGCTGGTAAGGGAGTTTTTTGCATCCTGGGATTTTCCCCTTTTCTGCAACAGTTTCTTCCTTTTGTTTTAAAGTTTGTTTATGGCAGGGGGCCACCAGATTGACTTCCTTTTTTTGGAGGAGAGCATCTTGGTTCTATTTGGGATGGCACGATTCATGCATGAGTGGATGTGCTCGTACAGTGCCTTAGTGTAGGACTCAGCAGTTGAACTTTCAGTTCCTGTCTGCATGTGTGTCTTGAAGTTTGAAACTTCTGACTTGAGTAGCATGAAGTTGGCTTTGGGGAAGTTTTTTATGGAGGTTTCCTTACTGGGGGGTGGGGGTGGGATGTGGATGTTAAGGGTGATTAGCTTATGGTCTGACGTGACCAACGAGGGGGTGACCATAGGTGTGGAGCATCGATTTCCCATGTTGGTAATGACAAGGTCTAGGATAATGGAGCCCCTGGTGGGACTATGGATTAGTTGATCCAGGGCATTGGAATTTATGAATTCCAAGAACCATTGGGCAAAGGTGTTGGTACATGAGTAGTTTTCCCAGTTAATGGCAGAGTAGTTTATTTAGCTTTTCTACAATGCCTGAGTGAGGAATTGTGTCAAAAGCTTTGGCCAGGTTGAGATATGTGCTGTGTACAATTTTGTCTTCATCTGTTGCTTTGATGAGCTTTTTCAAAAAAGTCCACCAGGTTGAGTAAGCATGACCTGCCTTTGAATAATTCAAAATGAGATGGGTCCAGTGTTTGGAGATTTCCAATGTCCTGGTTGATTAGTTTCATGTTAAGTCTTTCTGTGGTTTTGCATATGAGTCTGTTCAGACTCATGGGTCTCTGGAAGGTTCTCCCTTATGCAGGGGACTGACTCTAGCTGTTCTCCATTCACTTTGTACAAAACCTGTATGGAGGATGAGATTGAGCAGTGTTATTAAGTTTGTAGCTGAATTGTACTTCATGCTATTTAAAGTCCATCCAGGGAATTTGTCAGGACCCATAGTTGCATTATTTTTAACTTTTGATACCACTGTTAGGACTTGGTCTTGAATAAGGGTTGCTGTCAGAAGAACGGAGACGCATTATGTCGAATGCGTCTTCATCGAACTGTAAATGTCGAAAACACAAAATGATGAAGCAGCTTTTAAGCAAATTCTTTCCCTGGGAAAGAGGTCGCTTGGCCACTTCTGTCACTTTGCCATTTTTGGCACTGTGGTGCGATCTCGGAGTTGGTATATTTAAATAGGGGGGTGTGGGGGGGGAAAGCCAATACTTAAAATAGTGTTTAGTGTGTTTTTTTTTCCTTCTGTTAAACTAAGCAGGGAAGTCATCTTAGACTTGTTCTAGTCATGTTTCAAAACTTTCACTGTGTTTGGGTCTTGTGAGGTCAGTAGATATGCAGTCATATGACTGCAGATCTATAAATGTAATAAATTCTGAGGAGGTCCATACCTAATTCAGAAAGGAGAATATATAATCTTGGTATGCACTGATTTTTATAAATCATTTGATGAGCATGAAGCATCCTTCTTGTTTTCCTGTCTCACCTATACAGCACCTTTTGGGGCCCGTCAATCACTCCAAAACTTTAAGTTAGAACAGGAAGAGGAAATTGGTTTACAGCTTGGACTTTGATCCTAGATGTCAATGCTGTTTTCAGTATTAATTTTACTCTTCTGAAGTATTCCTTACTGAGTTTTATTCACACTTGTTCATGTTTTATTCTTATCCTTCGTCAGTTCCCAGATATTTATACACACCCTCTTGCTCAAGTTCTTTTTTATCACATTCCTGTCCCAAACTGAGGTTTTCTTGGTGCTGCAGCTTTCCTGCTTTAAATGTTGCTTTTGCACATTTATCAAGTCCAAATGACATTTTTATATCATCTGATAAAGTTTTGAACACTTGCAGTTGTGCTTTCAGTTCCCCATGTGATGAGTTATACAGCTATAAATTATCGGGTCTATTTTATATATTCGAACGCTTAAAAGTTCAAATCACTAAAGATCCAACTTTAGTGATCAAACTTTTAAATGTTGGACTATATTAAAAATTAATATTTAAAACAAAAAAAGTAAAGGGTTTAAGCAGGGGAGCAAGCCTCCTTCATCCCCCACACCCCCTGCTACTTGAATATACCATTTCTGAGATTGCACTTCATTGTGCTACAGTGCAGAAATGGAAAATTTCCCATTTCCTATACTGAAGCATGAGCTTGAAGTTGGTATATTTAAGTAGTGGGGGGTGCAGCTTTTTTTTTACATTTTTTAATATATTCGAACATTTAAATGTTCGATCACTAAAGTTTGATCTTTAGTGATTCGAACATTTAAGCGCTCAAATATATAAAATAGACCCTAAATCATCTACAAAGAGAAGATGAGAAGTCTTTACACTTTACCAAATTATAGCCATGACCTAATCTCTTAGGTAGACAACTTAATGGGTTAAGGGCATGACAAAAGAGTAGTGGTGACAGAGAGTCACCCTAGAATATTCCCCATTTGGATTTTTATCCCTGGAATAACAATTTGTCGTTTATCATGGCTTAACTGCAAAGTAGTTTGCCACTGTTTCATGGTCACTGTAATGTAATTGATCAATGTAGGGTGTACCTTATATATTTGTAAGCAATCTTTTATCCATGAATGTGGGATACTGTCAAATGCTTTTTTGTAGTCTATCCATGCCATAATTAGATTCTTCCTCTTTTTATAGTTCCCCGTTATGACTTTATTTAACAACAAATGATCATTTGCTCCATATGACTTTCTTTATTACCCTTTTGTTCTATTGGCATTATTGAGTTTTCTTCTAAATAATTATAAACTCTGCCAGTATAAATTCCAGTGTATAGTTTATACATCGTCGGAAGTCAAGTTATTGGTCTATAGTTTTTAGGATAGCTTGCAGATTCACTCTTAAGTAGGATTATTCTTTTTTCTGTTGTTAACCAGGCTGGTGTCTGTTCAGGGTACGCATATAAATACTTCTTACTCATGGTTAAATCTTCACATAAAGATATTAATACTTTTAGCCAGAAGTTAGGTACTTCATCTAAGATTGGAGTTTTCCAATTAGGACCTTTTCTTAACTTTGGTTCAAACTCTGTGGTGGTTACTTCATCCCATTTCATATCCTGTACATTTGAACTTCTTATTCTTTCTTTTACTTCTATCAATTTAGCATCTTTGTTTTGTTCCACAGGATCTTCATAGATATTTCTCCAAAATGTATCTATTTCTTCTTTTCTAGTGGTGTTTCAATTCCTTTTGCCTTGTTTACCATTTCTCTAGAAAACGTTTATGGGTCATCAATAAATTGCTTATTTTGTACTTTTCCTTTATATTTATTTGCATATCTTCTAAGTTTTTCTGCCTGTGCTGATATTTTTAGTTTATTATTTGCAATAGTGGATGATAGATCCCGATCTGTTCTGATAGTGCGCATTGCTTTTATCACATCTGTCTTTCTGAGTATTTTTCTTGATCTGTTCTCTCTTCTATATTCTTCTAACAGTGACACTTCTTGTGTTAATTGCTTTACGTTTTTCTCTATTCGATACTTTCATGATGGATTTCAATTTCTCCTCTTCCTTTGCCTTACTACCATGTGTTTTTGTGCTAAGACTTTATCTGTTATTAATTTAGCTGCACAGTAGTATATCTTATTTACTTCTGTTATATTGCATGAATCTTTATGGACAGTCCTAATTACTGTGTTCATTTGTTTTATCAAAGTTCTAACTTTTCGAGTTTTATTGGCTTTGTTTAGTCTATTTCTTTCATTGATCTTATATGTCTGTCTATCTCTATTAAATCAAGCGACTCTTCTCTTGATCATTTTCTTCTAAACTGAGGGCACATTCTTTGTTCTGCATTTCCTGTGATCATTCTGTAGAAGGTTACAAAGCATCTTCCTGTGCCACATTCTCTTCAGTTTCATCCTGTGCCATCTGTTGCTTTTTCATGTGGGAACTCACTGGCCTATCATGCTGCAACATTGTCTGTGTCAGAGCTGCTACAAGTTCCTGTTCCTTTCCTTGCTGTGCAACTCCAACTGAACAGTGTACTGATTTCCTATGAAAGATTCCAAAGAATCTTCATATGGCAACTGATCAGATTTTTCTTGTTCCACTGGTTTCTCCTTAATTTAGGGTCCATTGCTCTGTCCTGCTGTGGTGTTTTCTGTATAAGATTTTCTACACTATATCCTTCACTTCACAGGTGCTCCATAACCTCAGTTTCTATTTCTTAAGCTTCTCCATTACTAGTCCTTTTTTCTACTTTTCCTCTTTATTTTCTTATTTTTTGTATTGTAAAAGTTCCCTTGTCGGATGTCTTTGCCTATATTTCTCTTCAAATATCTTTGGTGCTGTTCTTTTTGTATTGATTAGTTTTGCTGTCTCCTTTGAATAAATATTACACCGTATTTAATCTCTTTTTCTTTCCCATGGCCATATTTCTTCTTCAGCTATCTCCTGCTTCTCCTAACTTTGGTGACTGTTTCCATCATGTTGTTATGTAACCTGTGTTAGACTTTCTACACTAAATCCTTCACTTTGCAAGTATTCTATAACTTCAACTTTCATTTTTTTAACTTCTACTTTACTAATCTTCTGTTTCACATTCCCTCTTTGTGATCTTATTTTTTATTGTGAAATTTTCCATATTTGGATGCTTTGCATGCATTTCACTTTGAATGTCTTTGAGGCTCATTTATTTCGTGTTGATTATTTTGGCTTTCTCCTTTGTATAAATATTGCACCATATCAGATCTCTATTTCTTTCCCATGTCCATATTTCTTTTTTATACCTTTCAAAAGTCTCTAGATTTTATTCTTAATATTTTCACACTTCCTCAGATACTTCGTTTTCCAAATGGTTCAAGTTTTTTTTCATGAATCTGTTGTATTAATAAACATATTTTTTTATTTGAAGCTTCTGACAGTTTTTCTTGTGGAACTATTTCTTTCCTCTATTTCCTCTCTTAATATTTTTTGTATATCTTCTATCTGGAAATTCTGGGCTTCTTGCATAATAGTAACGATACATAATTTCTTTATTATCCTTGATAGTCCACTCCGTCACCTTTATGGCTCTTTTTTGGCTTATTACTGTTTGTGATTTTTGTGGACTGCTACTTCCTTCTACAACATGGGGCTATCCTCCTGCTGAGCTTGGCCTAGCCCCATTGTAGGAAAGTTTCTGTGTCTTGAGGATTCTACACTGTCATTTTTTTTTAGTCTTGGCACCAGTACACCTACCCAAATTGGACATTTTTTTATCCCTGGTCTTGTGTGCCAAGATATCTTTTTATTTTTTAGTCTACTTATGTCCATGATATATTCTGTATAAAATACTATCTATACATCAGTGTAGTCTTGGTGACATTTTGTAAAGCACAGGGTCCACCTCATGAAGGTACACACCAAGATTTGATGATGAATTCATTTCCTGTAGTACTACTCTCCTTTGCTTCCTAACTTATTATCTCGCCATTTGGATGTCTGATCTCTCCATTCAGACTCCTCATCTCTCCATTCGGACTCTTTATCTCTGCATTCGGACACCTATGTAGGTTGTCTGATGACTTTTGTACTAATTTTTGACAACCCCAAACATTCCCAGGGGTAGTTGCATCTAAATGCCCTATATACATGAATAATGTATCCCGTTAATATCTATATGAGACACTACACAAGATCAGACATTGCAGTCTTTCATAACAATTTACATTTTTACATCCGTGGAAGACCTTGTTATTTTTCTGATGTATTTTTTCCAGTTTACTCATGCTTGCTTTTTTATAAGGTTTCCATATTGCTATTATATACTGTTGTTGTTGGGTCTAAAATAACTTAGAATGATTTTTAATAATTTCTGATTTCCTAGCCTTTGTAAAACTTATTTAAAAACTTTATTTTGTTAAAAATTAAATGTAAGTATTTTTTGCAAGGCGCAAGTTCCCCCCTCATCTTACATGTAGGGGGCAAGCCTCCCCACAGACACACACACACACACACACACACACACACACACACACACACACATATATATATATATATATATATATATATATATATATATCTACATATACACACACACACACAAAGAAGGGAGAAATCTCTCAAAACAGGACTCACAGTTGGTGTACATTTAGAGCAGCACTGGCAGAGATTTCCTACAGGAAAGAATAATTGGGGAGTTTACTTTGCCTAGTTGTTTTTGGCAAGTTGTTTTCTTTGTGATTTGTCACACAATGAGCAGTAGAGAAACCAGATGCATTATTGCTTTTAGAAACAGTATTCCTAAGATACTGTTCTGTTTGGAAAACCTGGATCCCCCTGATCCCCTGAACCATCCTTTATCAAGAGATATAAAAATTAATTTGTTTAATAAAAACATGGTCTGTTCATCTTTTCAGCATTTCAAGTGAATATAAACAAAAGGCATATGTTTATTTCTTTATTTTATGCCTTAATACTGTGATAAATCTTTCTCTATGATCTGATAGCAAGCTATATGCTTAATTATTGAAAACCTGCCTAAGTATCACTTGTTCCGTATGACCATTTTTGATTCAGACTGTATGCACCTCTCCATATCCTAATTTTTTTAGGCTACACTTCAAATACACTTTATTTCTGACCTGCATTGAATATTGTGTAGTGTCTCTGGCAGGAAGGATAGATACCACATACATATTATAAGCAAACACTTATTAGTGGAAGCAACTATGGAAATGGCCTTTAAATGCAAGATAAATGTATGGCTAAATGGTTAGTGTCAATGGTCAGTTTCCATTTCTTAAGAAATTACAGCCACATCTGGTGGTGAAGGAGGTTGTCTAATGATGAGAGGAAATGAGTATTATACAGTTAATTGCCTTCCCATGAATCTTTCCATGCCAGAAAGATATGTTTTGCTCATTTTTGATACAGAGATAAATAAATAATCTAGCTTTGTACTACCTTTGAAGCTAAATAAAGTAACATGTTTCTTAGCAGCCAGTTTTCTTCAGTTTTACAGTTTAATATATTTCATGGAACCGGACTCCCTGTCCAAGGATATCCATTTGAAATTATAGAATGTTGCTGTTGTAGATATTTTAGAAAGAAAAAAGACAGAGAAAAAATAAATCTTATGAGGTTTTGGGAATGCAGATATATGGTGCAGGTATCAAGAAACTAACAAAAGATGTTAACCTACATTAGAAAGTTGCACATAAATTAAGTGTCAAGTACAATGAAAATATAAACAAATATTTTCTATCAGTTTTAGAAAGATTGTTTTCTGATGGATTGGGGGCATTGCATTGTCTCAGGAGTAATATCCTTTCAAGCATCTAGACAGATGAGCATATAGTGATGTAAGCCTGAATTCTGTTGCAGTGTAGCACAACCTAATTAAAAAAAAAATGTTCTCTTCATGGATAGTAGACCAAGTCAGAGTAGTTCCGCAGTCATGTACATTTTTCATCAAAAACATTCAAATCCTATTTTACCTTTATGCTTCTATCAAAATGTAAAGTAGCTTGCTTTCTGTCATTTTCTCAGGTGTTTAGTAATCTGACCTTTCATTAGCTTGTTTCTCATTTAAATCTCTGGTTTGTAAAGTGATCATAAGTTCATAGGTAAGTACTGGGCTTGCTGCCCTTGTCAGCCATTTTAAGCCAAGCCAGTTTCAGTTTTGGTGCTTGAATTAACCTATCCCATTTGATGTTAGATTAACCTTACTCATCCCATGATTGATAATTGCATATTAACCCTAATGAAAATAACTGGAATCATACTACAAATAATTTGAGGGACCTATGCCTGTTATAAAGCATTTAGGAGATACCCCTGTCCATTAGTAGTAAAGGGAGTAGACCTGCGGTAAATTTTCTGTTTACAATCCATAGATTGAAGTTGTGCTAGAATGTGGACAGGGATGAGCTTTGTTTTACATGTATAGAGACTCTGCTCCAGAACAGCGAGATATAACTGTCCAACCAACCCATCCTGTTGATGCTGCACAACAGGTTTAGATCCCTAGACTGAGGATTTCTGATGGTATTTGACTTTCTGATGCAAGGTAAATCCATCAGTACTGGGTCAGAGGATGCCTTGTAAGCCAGACACAGGCAAACTCTTAGCAGTCTGTAGAATACTGAATATAGTGACAGGCCTTTGAGTTGGTCCATGTTGGCCATATTATTTCGGCCATGTATTCTTTTAGTAACACATCTCTGTGGGCATTCTAGTTGTTGCATGTGTCTGGACAGATACATGCCAGAGGGGGTTTTATACTCAATTATTGTCCTAATGAGGGCTGAGTAAAGGGGGACAATGACATCCCTAGATGTAGACACAATCCCTTTGTTTATAAGCAGTGTAATATAGGAACACTTTCTTACAAGAGCAGACAGGTTGGTCAAAAGTTAGGTTACTGTCCACATAATTTCCCATATCCTTAACAATTGGGTCAACTTTTATTAGAGTATTGCTAATGTGGTAGTAGCCTGGGGTAGATGACTTCCCAAAGGATACTATAAAGCATTTTTTTAGGATTTAGTTTTAGTCCACAATTTTGGCACCAGTTATTCATCTGGGTCAAACCTTCCTGCAGGATGGCGAAGTCATTTGGGGATTCGATGGCTACTCCTAGCTTGCAGTCATCTGCAAATCATGTGTTCATACGCATTGTTATTTTAAACTCCAATAATTAACAGATTTTGATGGTTTTCATTAAGACTTGCACTTAATGTCATGGTACAATTTGCCTCTGCATGTTATTTCTCCTTGCAATTATGTTTTGTGAAATCATCCATTCCTTTTCTTCATCATTAATGTTTACATGTTGTTTTGCAGCTTCTGCTGCTAAGTCACACTTGTATGGTCAGAAATAAGTTTATGTACTGGCAGGTAGCACTGGAAATTGAAGACTGAGGCTATGAGCTGTTAATATGTCCTTCACGTAGTCATAGCTCTCAACCTTCCATCTCCAAAATGAGGAACACTATCCCTCATAATGGGGAACAAATGGACAAAATGATGAACACATTCTAATAGCTTACGAACAACTTCAACTAGGAAGGTTCATAGGGTAGTTAAAATATGCTGATTTTACTTATAAAGAAGATCTTTTAATGAATTAATACAATTCATTTCTATTTACCATAGATTTCACTTAACAAATTCCTAACACTGAATGTGTGAAAGACCCTTTCAATGTGGAACTTCGAGGAACGTGAACGTTTTAAGACCCCAAATGAGGTATGTTCCTTGTAATGAGGTACACTTGAGAGGTGTGCATGTAGTCCAGGGTGTTGTTCAGTCATCCTACATTTGCCTACTGTGTGACTCTCAGCAAGTCATGTGACCAATATAGGTCTCTGGTGCAATTGAAAAACTGGACTGGACTACTCAGTGGTCTTCTTGACTACATGCCTAGTAAGTACCTATATACCACTTATTAAGTAACACTCTGTTTTCATTATAAGGAATCCTTGCCTCAGGCTTACACTTGTCACTGAATTAAATAGCGTTACTGGTACAGTCTGGCTTCACAGTCTAGTAACAGCAGTATCTACTGAAATGTGCACCAGCCATCTACATTTTGGCTGTTATTTTTTATTGTTTGCAGAAATTTGTTCACCCAGTAATCCCAATGAATACAGATATTTCTTTGCTTAGGCAATCTGGGAGTGCTATTAGAGTCACACAGTAGGCTGTTCATAGCCTTAATCCTCTGCCCTAACTGCTAGACTTACCTCTTTCTTGCTGAAATGCATGAAATGCATAATGGCAGGGGTTTTTTTTGGACATATTTCTACAGATGTAGAATCGGCTTGGTGGCACAGTGGAGCAGTCAATAGTGTTGTTGCCTCACACTAAGAGGCTCACTGGTTTGAGACTCAGCTGGGGTGTCATCTGTGTGGAGTCTGCATGCCCTTCCTGGGTTTGCAGGGGTTTCTTCCAGGTGCTTTGATTTTCTTCCACATCCTGAAGGCATGCAGTAGGTGGATTAGACACTTAAAAGAGGCCATATGTGTGAGTGTGCATGCAAGTGTGTGGTATGCAAGAAAAGCTGTGGCAGGGTTAGCCACCCGGTGATGTGAACATTGGCTGTAGATGATTGTTAATGTTTAAATGATACCCTGACCCCATGTGTGAAAATGGGAAAGGGATTGTGGCTGGATGTGGATAGATTTAGAGTAACCTGCTGGGTTCATGTTTCTTGAACAGGGAGGTGCATCTCCCTAATCTAATCCAAAATTATGTTTACAGTCAGTAGCAGTAGAAGTGCAGATTACTCTCAGTGTTCATGTCACTCCTCCCCCCACAAAAAGATGGAAAGAAAAGATAAAAAATCAGTACTTCTCTAAGGGATTTTCATATACAGTAGATCAAATGTGTTACATATGCAGTGTTTAAGTAAAGCAGGGAAGTGAAAGTAGACTGCATACACACACACACACACACACACACACACACACACACACACACACACACACACGCGTGCGCGCGCAGTCATCCACACTGAGACTAGAACCTGCAGATGTCAATTTCATGGAAAGGATAGTGTTGGCCAATACACAAGTTTCATTTCTTCAAGTGCCTTGAGTTCCTTTCTACATGGGCAACTCTAGCAAGGTCTAGCAAAACCTTATGATAGTTAAAAGGGACACCATTTTAGTGCTTTATTCAAAATGTGCAACAGACGGAAATGAACAAACTGGTAAACGCAAAAGAAGGAATGAAGCACAGAGCACCAAAATAAAGTAAACGTACTTTATTCAAAACGTTTTCGCCACTGTTAAGAACTAGTAGCTTCCTCAGACAATTTAAAATAAGGCAAATTAGTGCTTTATAACAATTCAGCACAGCACCTAATGACATCATATCCTTAACAAGTGAGGCTTGTTGTTGTATTCAATTAAAGGAACCGCCAGGGTCCAATCATGAAAATAAAATACCTGGCGTTGTACACTTTAAAAACAAGCTGTACATGAACAAAACCAAAGTAAAAACTAAGACCCCATCTACTAAATATAACCAAAACATACGGCTATGTTGTAACATTTACAACGAAAGTAAATAACAGAAAAAATAATAATCAAAAACATGTTAAATAGCACAATAAATTGAGCCAAACCTAACCAAAAAAGCAAGTACTAACATAGCATCGTTTAGCCCATCATATCTAAAAACATTTATTTAGAAAATTTTTAAAATATTTTTTAAAATGTTAAAATTATCTACACAAAGGCAAGGTCAGTAAATTATTAAATTGTTAATCTTACACCCAAGGATAAAGAACATGTATGTTTCAAGCAGCAAAAGACCTTACTGTCAGGGTCTAAGATAACTTTTAAGTTTTAATATTACCGAAATATTACATGCTTCATTTAAGCCCGGTGGAGCAAAGGCATTCAGTAACAGTTGCCATTCCAACTCCTTTAATTCAAGGAGTAAAGGTTGGGGCCACCTCTTATTCCTAAGTGTATCAAGTCAATACCCATAAAGCAGAAGCTATGCCCAGGATTGTCAAAAACATGTTTAGAAAGGGCATTGTCGACTTTCTGCTTTTTTATGGCATAATCATGTTGGTAAACCCTGTCACGTAGTCTACGGTCAGTTTTACCAACATAATATGCCCTGCAGCAATTGCAAAAAGCAATATACACTACAGACCTTGTCTCACAGGAGATCCTATATTTAATAAAGTATTTTACATCTCCGATGGTAAAGGAGTTCCCTGCCTTCATTAATCTACATTGGTTGCATGTGCCACAACTGAAAGTGCCCGTTTGTCTAGTTGTAATATTTTGTGTATCCCAAGTTTGTAATAGGTCCTTAAGATTTTTGCCCCTTTTATATACAAATAAAGGGTAGGTGCCCAAAGCTTCGAGTAAGTATGCATTATTTGAAATAAACTGCCAATTTTTTCTAATAATGGAACACACTGAACTAGCGTGATTTCCATATGTGAAAGTGAACCTAGCCACTTTATCATTAAAGTATTGTAAGGGCTCGTCAGTATTACAAGGGTGGGCACTATTTAATGAAACATCCAAGAGTGGGTCAAAAAGGTCAAGGGTCTGTGAGGTGTTCAAATTGAATCCCTCAAGAAGGGGTTTGTAAAATCCTGAAGCCCTTTTTGTTGACACTTCGTCAATCAAACTGTCAATCAATTCACCCGGGTAACCCCTATTTAAAAACATATTCTTGAGGGTAAAACACTCCTCCTCGAAGGCCATAGAAGTGTTACACATGCGAGTGGCCCTGACCAGTTGCCCTTTAACAATCGATCTCTTTTGTTTCCATGGGTGACTGCTGGTGAAATGTAGGAAGGCATTACAATAGGTATGCTTCCTATAGATACTGGAAAAGATGCCACTGTTAGAAGGGTCCTTTCTAAGTTTGACATCTAAATAATCTATTTCGCTAGTAGAAAAATTGTGGGTGAATTTTAAGAAAGTACAGGACTCATTCATCTCTTCAACCAACTTAATAGCTGTATGGTGGTCGCCTTGAATAAGGATGAACACATCATCCAAGAACCGAGTATAAAATTTGTTAACATTTATAAATGTGGGGTTCTTGAAGAGGACGTTCGTTTCCCAATAGGCGACCACTAAGTTGGCTACACTGCCACCACAGGGTGAGCCCATGGCTATTCCCCTTTTCTGCAAGTAGTAGCAGTTATTAAAATGAAGAAATTTGAGGATAGAATGATGTCCAATAGTAGGGTGACTACTTCAATTTCATCCCTCAAAGCATTAAGATGTATTAGCATGAGCTCAACCCATTCCAATGCTTCTTGATGTGGTATAGACGTATATAAGTCAACCACATCGATTGTAAGGAAGTTATTGGAGGGTGAGTAGGGAACATCATTTATAGCTTGAAGAAAAGACCAGGAATCCTTGCAAATTTGTGGTAGTAACTTCAGATATTTTCCAAGGATGTGGTCAACAACTTTGGAGCAAGGGTGGGTGATAGAACTTCTCCCGTCAACAAGGGCACGCATGGGTGGGTCCTCCAAGTTCTTATGAATTTTGGGAATCCCAAACATGACAGGGATTTTTGGGAACGAAATGTTGATGAAGTTAAACGTATCAATATTTATCCTTCCCTCAATGAACAAGTCCCTGAAGTACCCTTTGATTTTAGTGTATTGCCCTGATGTTTCATTTAGGGATGATGGTTCATAAGCAGGAGAATTCAATACTTTAAACATCCTACCCTGATAGTCATCTTTATCGAGAATGACTAAACCCCCACCCTTGTCTGGTTTCATTACCCTGATGGGTAAATTCCTTAAGTTGTTCAAGTTTTTTCTTTGTTCTAGTGTAATATTACTAGAGTTGTTGAACCACTGAATTTTCCCAATCAATTCCCTAAAGTCTAATTCACACACATACTCAAAGGTGTTCAGGATGGGATGCAGGGGTGGATTAAAACTACTAAGTAGTTTAAACGGTGCATTTTGCGTATTAGGGAGACCCTTAAACATTGCTTTAAGGTTAAGGTTTCTCACAAAGCACTTGAATTCGATCAGAAGTTTTGACAAGCATATCTTCTGATCGGGTACAAAATTTAACCCATGAGCAAGTAATTCAATTAAATCTTGTTCAATTTCCAAACAAGAAAAATTGTAAACAGTAAAATCACCTTTTTTATTTTTTAAAATACTAGGTCTATCAGAGTTTATAAGTGGAAGTCCGAAATTAGTATCTACTTCGGCCTGTTCCGATTGTTGTTCCTCTGATAATTCCTCCGCCCTAAAAAAGGTTTCTTTTGATTGTTAGGCCGTTGTTCTTTATAGTTAACACTGGCCTTAGTCCTATTGCTTCTTCTAAGCTGGTGAGTCGACGACCCCTCATCACCGTCATCCTGGTCAATGTCTTGTTGATCAGCAGTCGTACTTGGAAAGTTAGTGCCAGGTTCATGATTACCACTTCTCAAGTGTTCAGAAACATTAGTAGGCCCTTTTTCTTTTGTGAACAAGTTAGGGTAGGCTGCATCATTAGCATAGGCTTGCCTATCCCTAATTAATTTCTTGTTCTTGTTCACTTTTAATTTAACAAGTAAAGCATCAATACTTTCAAAAATTCTTTCGTAGTCATACTTATATCTAGCAAAATTTATGTCCAATTTAATGCTGTCATTAAGAGCATTAGTTTCAGTTAATAGGATGTCAATATGCTTCCCATAATAAGTCACCATCAATTCCAATAACTCCAAGCCTTGTTTGTTAAGTAAGTGGGATAGGGCATCAGAAAAGGCCCCATCTTGAAATAATCTAGTAGGGGTAAACGAACTTCTTAACCCTTTTGGCACAACATTTTCACTGATACATTGCTTGAAGTAAGATACTTCAAGCTGCAGTTTTTTTATCTTTAACATGTTTAAATCAAGCAGTTTTAAATTGCTTGATAAATTTTCATTGCTGTTACCTGGAGAAACAGGTCCTGAGGCCGACGGGCCGTGGTGTTTAGGCATTCCAAAAGCGAACGCCTCGGTGTTTTCAACCCATTCGTGAAAAGTAGGCACGCCAATAAGCCCCACAGGAATGTTCCTCATATCCACAGGTCGAGCGTGATTATTTTGTCCCGTGCCGTTGGAACCAAGAACGGAGCCATCTGTTTGCCCCAACCGTAACGGTTCCGATTGATTTACACCCAACGGAGTACTGCGGACACCAATACCTACATCCGCCGAGTTAACTTCATTAAGTAAAGGCATCCTCTGGGGTTGTCCCGGAGGTAGTGACCCAATGGACCCAGATGTCAAAGTGTTCCCGGCACGAGTACCTCCGCTGATAGCCGGTGTGGATTCAATCTTGTCAAGACGAGCGGTTATGGCATCTAACCGCTGAGAGAGAAAAGTCATAAGCCTCTCAAAGTTGTTGGTGTCATTAGTATCATCAATTGCTCCTGAAGCAAGGGTCCCAGACCCAAATAAATTTGGCGTTCCAGGGCTAGACATTCCTTACGACCCAAACTAGTGCAACAGACGGAAATGAACAAACTGGTAAACGCAAAAGAAGGAATGAAGCACAGAGCACCAAAATAAAGTAAACGTACTTTATTCAAAACGTTTTCGCCACTGTTAAGAACTAGTAGCTTCCTCAGACAATTTAAAATAAGGCAAATTAGTGCTTTATAACAATTCAGCACAGCACCTAATGACATCATATCCTTAACAAGTGAGGCTTGTTGTTGTATTCAATTAAAGGAACCGCCAGGGTCCAATCCTGAAAATAAAATACCTGGCGTTGTACACTTTAAAAACCAAGCTATACATGAACAAAGGCAAAGTGAAAACTAAGACCCCATCTACTAAATATAACCAAAACATACGGCTATGTTGTAACATTTACAACGAAAGTAAATAACAGAAAAAATAATAATCAAAAACATGTTAAATAGCACAATAAATTGAGCCAAACCTAACCAAAAAAGCAAGTACTAACATAGCGTCGTTTAGCCCATCATATCTAAAAACATTTATTTAGAAAATTTTTTAAAAAATATTTTTTAAAATATTTTTTAAAATTGTTAAAATTGTCCTTCTTTTGCGTTTACCAGTTTGTTCATTTCCGTCTGTTGCACTAGTTGCATAACCGCTCGTCTTGACAAGATTGAATCCACACCGGCTATCAGCGGAGGTACTCGTGCCGGGAACACTTTGACATCTGGGTCCATTGGGTCACTACCTCCGGGACAACCCCAGAGGATGCCTTTACTTAACGAAGTTAACTCGGCGGATGTAGGTATTGGTGTCCGCAGTACTCCGTTGGGTGTAAATCAATCGGAACCATTACGGTTGGGGCAAACAGATGGCTCCGTTCTTGGTTCCAACGGCACGGGACAAAATAATCACGCTCGACCTGTGGATATGAGGAACATTCCTGTGGGGCTTATTGGCGTGCCTACTTTTCACGAATGGGTTGAAAACACCGAGGCGTTCGCTTTTGGAATGCCTAAACACCACGGCCCGTCGGCCTCAGGACCTGTTTCTCCAGGTAACAGCAATGAAAATTTATCAAGCAATTTAAAACTGCTTGATTTAAACATGTTAAAGATAAAAAAACTGCAGCTTGAAGTATCTTACTTCAAGCAATGTATCAGTGAAAATGTTGTGCCAAAAGGGTTAAGAAGTTCGTTTACCCCTACTAGATTATTTCAAGATGGGGCCTTTTCTGATGCCCTATCCCACTTACTTAACAAACAAGGCTTGGAGTTATTGGAATTGATGGTGACTTATTATGGGAAGCATATTGACATCCTATTAACTGAAACTAATGCTCTTAATGACAGCATTAAATTGGACATAAATTTTGCTAGATATAAGTATGACTACGAAAGAATTTTTGAAAGTATTGATGCTTTACTTGTTAAATTAAAAGTGAACAAGAACAAGAAATTAATTAGGGATAGGCAAGCCTATGCTAATGATGCAGCCTACCCTAACTTGTTCACAAAAGAAAAAGGGCCTACTAATGTTTCTGAACACTTGGGAAGTGGTAATCATGAACCTGGCACTAACTTTCCAAGTACGACTGCTGATCAACAAGACATTGACCAGGATGACGGTGATGAGGGGTCGTCGACTCACCAGCTTAGAAGAAGCAATAGGACTAAGGCCAGTGTTAACTATAAAGAACAACGGCCTAACAATCAAAAGAAACCTTTTTTAGGGCGGAGGAATTATCAGAGGAACAACAATCGGAACAGGCCGAAGTAGATACTAATTTCGGACTTCCACTTATAAACTCTGATAGACCTAGTATTTTAAAAAATAAAAAAGGTGATTTTTACTGTTTACAATTTTTCTTGTTTGGAAATTGAACAAGATTTAATTGAATTACTTGCTCATGGGTTAAATTTTGTACCCGATCAGAAGATATGCTTGTCAAAACTTCTGATCGAATTCAAGTGCTTTGTGAGAAACCTTAACCTTAAAGCAATGTTTAAGGGTCTCCCTAATACGCAAAATGCACCGTTTAAACTACTTAGTAGTTTTAATCCACCCCTGCATCCCATCCTGAACACCTTTGAGTATGTGTGTGAATTAGACTTTAGGGAATTGATTGGGAAAATTCAGTGGTTCAACAACTCTAGTAATATTACACTAGAACAAAGAAAAAACTTGAACAACTTAAGGAATTTACCCATCAGGGTAATGAAACCAGACAAGGGTGGGGGTTTAGTCATTCTCGATAAAGATGACTATCAGGGTAGGATGTTTAAAGTATTGAATTCTCCTGCTTATGAACCATCATCCCTAAATGAAACATCAGGGCAATACACTAAAATCAAAGGGTACTTCAGGGACTTGTTCATTGAGGGAAGGATAAATATTGATACGTTTAACTTCATCAACATTTCGTTCCCAAAAATCCCTGTCATGTTTGGGATTCCCAAAATTCATAAGAACTTGGAGGACCCACCCATGCGTGCCCTTGTTGACGGGAGAAGTTCTATCACCCACCCTTGCTCCAAAGTTGTTGACCACATCCTTGGAAAATATCTGAAGTTACTACCACAAATTTGCAAGGATTCCTGGTCTTTTCTTCAAGCTATAAATGATGTTCCCTACCCACCCTCCAATAACTTCCTTACAATCGATGTGGTTGACTTATATACGTCTATACCACATCAAGAAGCATTGGAATGGGTTGAGCTCATGCTAATACATCTTAATGCTTTGAGGGATGAAATTGAAGTAGTCACCCTACTATTGGACATCATTCTATCCTCAAATTTCTTCATTTTTAATAACTGCTACTACTTGCAGAAAAGGGGAATAGCCATGGGCTCACCCTGTGGTGGCAGTGTAGCCAACTTAGTGGTCGCCTATTGGGAAATGAACGTCCTCCTCAAGAACCCCACATTTATAAATGTTAACAAATTTTATACTCGGTTCTTGGATGATGTGTTCATCCTTATTCAAGGCGACCACCATACAGCTATTAAGTTGGTTGAAGAGATGAATGAGTCCTGTACTTTCTTAAAATTCACCCACAATTTTTCTACTAGCGAAATAGATTATTTAGATGTCAAACTTAGAAAGGACCCTTCTAACAGTGGCATCTTTTCCAGTATCTATAGGAAGCATACCTATTGTAATGCCTTCCTACATTTCACCAGCAGTCACCCATGGAAACAAAAGAGATCGATTGTTAAAGGGCAACTGGTCAGGGCCACTCGCATGTGTAACACTTCTATGGCCTTCGAGGAGGAGTGTTTTACCCTCAAGAATATGTTTTTAAATAGGGGTTACCCGGGTGAATTGATTGACAGTTTGATTGACGAAGTGTCAACAAAAAGGGCTTCAGGATTTTACAAACCCCTTCTTGAGGGATTCAATTTGAACACCTCACAGACCCTTGACCTTTTTGACCCACTCTTGGATGTTTCATTAAATAGTGCCCACCCTTGTAATACTGACGAGCCCTTACAATACTTTAATGATAAAGTGGCTAGGTTCACTTTCACATATGGAAATCACGCTAGTTCAGTGTGTTCCATTATTAGAAAAATTGGCAGTTTATTTCAAATAATGCATACTTACTCGAAGCTTTGGGCACCTACCCTTTATTTGTATATAAAAGGGGCAAAAATCTTAAGGACCTATTACAAACTTGGGATACACAAAATATTACAACTAGACAAACGGGCACTTTCAGTTGTGGCACATGCAACCAATGTAGATTAATGAAGGCAGGGAACTCCTTTACCATCGGAGATGTAAAATACTTTATTAAATATAGGATCTCCTGTGAGACAAGGTCTGTAGTGTATATTGCTTTTTGCAATTGCTGCAGGGCATATTATGTTGGTAAAACTGACCGTAGACTACGTGACAGGGTTTACCAACATGATTATGCCATAAAAAAGCAGAAAGTCGACAATGCCCTTTCTAAACATGTTTTTGACAATCCTGGGCATAGCTTCTGCTTTATGGGTATTGACTTGATACACTTAGGAATAAGAGGTGGCCCCCAACCTTTACTCCTTGAATTAAAGGAGTTGGAATGGCAACTGTTACTGAATGCCTTTGCTCCACCGGGCTTAAATGAAGCATGTAATATTTCGGTAATATTAAAACTTAAAAGTTATCTTAGACCCTGACAGTAAGGTCTTTTGTTGCTTGAAACATACATGTTCTTTATTCTTTGGGTGTAAGATTAATAATTTAATAATTTACTGACCTTGCCTTTGTCTAGACAATTTTAACAATTTTAAAAAATATTTTAAAAAATATTTTTTAAAAAAATTTTCTAAATAAATGTTTTTAGATATGATGGGCTAAACGACGCTATGTTAGTACTTGCTTTTTTGGTTAGGTTTGGCTCAATTTATTGTGCTATTTAACATGTTTTTGATTATTATTTTTTCTGTTATTTACTTTCGTTGTAAATGTTACAACATAGCCGTATGTTTTGGTTATATTTAGTAGATGGGGTCTTAGTTTTTACTTTGGCTTTGTTCATGTACAGCTTGTTTTTAAAGTGTACAACGCCAGGTATTTTATTTTCATGATTGGACCCTGGCGGTTCCTTTAATTGAATACAACAACAAGCCTCACTTGTTAAGGATATGATGTCATTAGGTGCTGTGCTGAATTGTTATAAAGCACTAATTTGCCTTATTTTAAATTGTCTGAGGAAGCTATTAGTTCTTAACAGTGGCGAAAACGTTTTGAATAAAGTACGTTTACTTTATTTTGGTGCTCTGTGCTTCACTCCTTCTTTTGCGTTTACCAGTTTATTCAAAATGTAATATACCCTGCATAGAAAAACAGACCCCTTCCCTTTTTTGTAGTTTATTTATAATTGTTTTGTTTGTTTATTTATTTGTCAACTACGTGAATAACATTGATCAAAAACTTTTGTTAAAGTCATGACACAGGCCCTAGGCAATAGAGACTTGTATATGTTTGGGACTTGGAACTTATATAAAACTATATATGTTTTGGACTTGAGATAATGTTTGTGACTTGGCATAATAGTTAAGGTACTTATCTCTCAGACAGAAGGTGCAGGATTTGAATCTCAACTGGGATACATGGCTAGACTTAAAAGAAAACCCCACCTTAGAAGTAAAAAAAAAAAAAAAAAAAACTCTTGGAGAGGTGGGGTTAGCACAATGGTTCATGTCTTTACCTCGTGGATACAAGGGACAGGGTTTGATTCTGACCTTTGGCTACTGGCTAGGCTTGTAATAGTCTGCAGAATGACAGCCTAGTACTTTACAATGAACCTCTAAGTTGCTCAAATCAAAATGCATACAATAAAGTTTCAAACACAGAACACAACAGTTCAAAAAGCAGACTAACAGAAGACAGGTGTTTTGTGTTATAGACTAAGAATCCTCACCTGTGTGCTATTTAGTTGTAATACTAATTTAATCTTTTTGCAGAGATATAAGAGAAACATGTATCGGAGTGAAATGTGTATACTGGCAGTGAACCCGTGGGAAATCGTATTTGCCACTAAAAGTGGAAGTTAAAATGTGTAGGAGTAACCTGAGTGGGCAGAGCAGTGGTGTGGCAATTAGCATTGTTGCCTCACAGCAAGAGGTTGTCTGGTTCAATTCTCAGCTGGGGTGTCTTCTGTGTGGAGTCTGCATGTCCTCCCTGCATTTGCATTGGTTTCCTCCAGGTGATCTGGTTTCCTTCCATATTCCAAAGACATGCAGTAGGTGGACTGGGCACTCTAAATTGACTCTAGGTGTGAGTGTGTGCAGTGCACCCTCTGAGGAGGGTTTGGGCCTTGGGCTAGCAACCTGAGCTCATAAAACCCATAACTGGTACAGAAACAATGAGCAGTGAAAGGTGCTCATTGCCCAATGTACCACATGATGCGTAAATGGGACAGAGAGAGGAACCTGAGAACAACCAGCTCTGCAGATATGAACTAGACATTCTTATTTGTTGAATTTAGGGATAAACAAGTTCTGGAAAGAGTTATGAAACAGAGATAAAGTAAGATAGTTAGTGATCAGATATGAGGTCTAAAGAGTGGCAGGACTTAAGTAAGGTATGATGTAATATTTGTGTGAGAAAGATTTGGATAGATTATAAGTGATGTACAGTATAATGTTTGCAATTGGGGGTGTGTCAGTATGGTTTCTGATATAAAATGCTAGCAACTAGGATTGTGTCGGTGTGGTCTGTTTTCATTTATATAAATGTATGATTGCCTATCTTTTAAGTGATGGCTTAATAAAGATGTTTGTTGTTTAAAAAAAGGCAGGAATTGAGTAATTTATGTATATGATACATAACAATATGAACGAAGTATAATGTTAATTTGCCTATGTCACAAATGATAATTCAATAAAGGTGTTTGAAAAAGAAAAGGGCAAGACAAAAGAGCAGCAGTGAAAGAGAGTCACCCTGGAAAATCCCTCTTGGAAATTTTATCCCTGGAATAATAATTAGTCCTTTATCATGTCTTAAATACAGGTTGGTTTGCCACTGTTTTCATGGTTGCTGTAATGTAATTGATCAGTGTAGGGTGTATCTTATAGATTTTTAAGCACTCTTTTATCCATGAATGTGGGATACTGTCAAATGCTTTTTATAGTCTATCCATGCCATACTTAGATTCTTCCCCTTTTTACACTTCTCCATTAAGATTTTAAAATCAAATAGTCCCTTGCTCCATACAACTTTCTTTTATTACTCTTTTGTTCTATTGCCATGACTGAGTTCTCTTTTAAATGGCTATAAACTCTGTCGACATCAATTCCAGTGTATAGTTTATTCTCCTTCAGAGGCAAGCTATTGGTCTATAATTTTAAGATAGCTTGCAGGTTTACTCTTAAGGAGTATTGTTTTTCCTGTTGTTAGCCAGGCTGTTTGTTCAGGATGTGCATATAAACAGTTCTTACTCATGGCTAAATCTTCATGTAAAGATGTTAATACCTTTAATCAAAAGCTAGGTATTGCATCTGGGCCTGGGATTTTCCACTTAGGAGCTTTTCTTAACTTTGTTTCAGTCTCTAGCTGTTACTTCATCCCATTGCATATCCTGTAGATTTGAACTTCTTATTTTTTCTTTTACTTCTTCTATCCATTTAGTATCTTTGTTATGTTTTCACAGAGTTTTCATAAATATTTCCCCAAAATGAATCTATTTCTTCTTTTTTTTGGTAATGTTTTGATTACTTTTGCCTTGTTTCCCAATTTTCGATAAAACTTTTTTGGGTCATCAGTAAGTTGCTTATTTTGTACTTTTCCTTTATATTTATCCACATATCTTCTAAGTTTTTGTGCCTCTGCTGATATTTTTAGTTTATTATTTGTGATAGTGCACAATAGATCCTGATCTGTTCTGATACTGTGCGTTGCTTTTATCACGTCTATCTTTCTGAGTATTTTTCTTGATCTGTTTCCTCTTCTTACTCTTCCAATAGTGACACTTCTTCTCTTAATTGCTTTATAGTTTTCTCTGTTCGATACTTACATGATGGCATTCAATTTCTTCACTTCTTTTCCCTTACAACTCTGTAGTTTTGTGGTAAGACATACATGTTATTAATTTAGCTGCACAGTAATATAGCCTATTTACTTCTGTTATATCTCACAAACTTCTGTGGAGAGTCCTAATAACTGTGTTCATTTGTTTTATCAAACTTCTAACTTTTTGTGTTTTATTGACTTTCTGTAATCTGTTTCTTTCACTGATCTTAATATGTCTGTCCGTCTCTATTAAATCAAGCAACTCTTCTCTTAGGTCATTTTCTCTAAACTGAGGGCACAGTCTTTGTTCTTCATTTCCCGTGGGCATTCTATAGGTAGTTCCACAGCATCTTCCTGTGCCACATACTCTTCAGTTTCATGCTGTGTCACCCATTGCTCTTTCATATGGGAACTCACTGGCCTATCACCCGACAACATTCAGAGTTGTCACAGTTTCATGTTCCACACCTTGCTGTGCAACTCCAACTGGATTTTTGCACTGGTTTCCTATCGAAGGTTTCAAATTATTCTTCATCTGGCAATTGATCAGATGTTTCTGCTCCACTGGATTTGCCTTAATTTGGGGATCCATTGCTCTATCCTACTGTGATGTTTTCTGCGTTAAATTTTCTACACTAAATCCTTCACTTTACAGGTAGTTCATAACCTCAGTTTCTATTTCTTTAACTTCTTCATTACTAATCCTCTTTTTTACTTTTCCTGCTTGTTTTCTTATTTTTGTACTGTAAAATGTTCCATGTCTGGATGCCTTTGCCTACATTTCTCTTCAAATATCTTTGGTGCTGCTCTTTTTGTTTTGATTATTTTTGGTTTCATCTCTGCATAAATACTACACAATATTAAATCTCTTTTTCTTTCCCATGTCCATGTTTCTTCTTCAGAAGTCTCCTGATCCTTCTGTTTCTCCTTACTTTGGGGACTTGTTCTATCATGCTGTGAGGTAACCTGCATTAAACTTTCTATACTAAATCCTTCACTTTGCAAGGGTACCATAACTTCGACTTCTATTTTTTTTTAACTTCTACTTTACTAATCTTATGTTCTACATTTCCTCTTTGTGATATTATTTTTTTATTGTGAAATTTTCCATATCTGGATGCCTTTGCTAGTATTTATATCTTTGGGGCTGCCTTTTTTTTTGTCTTTGTTAATTTGGCATTCTCCTTTGCATAAATATTGCACCAGATCAGATCTCTCTTTCTTTCTCCTCCCTGTCTATATATAATATATATATTTCTTTTTTATGCCCTTCAATAGTCTCTATATTTTGTTCTTTATATTTTCATGCTTCCTCAGTTGCTTCTTTTTCCAAATTGACCAAGATTTCTTGATCTATATAATGCTTTTCATAAATCTGTTGTGTAAATGAACACAAATTTTTATTTGAAGCTTCTGACAGTTTTCTTGCAGAAGTATTTTTCTTTCCTCTAATTTCTCTCTTAATCTTTTTGTATATCCTGTGTCTGTAAATTCTGGGCTTCTTGCATAATAGTAACAATACATAATCTCTTTCTTATCCTCAATAGTCAACTCATCATTTTTATAGCTCTTCTTTGGCCTATCAGTTTTTGTGATTTTTTTGTGGACTATTACTTCCTTCTCTAACGGGGGGGGGGGGCATCCTCCCCTGTGCCTGGCCTAAGCCCCATTGTAGGAATGTTTCTGTGTCTTGAGCATTCTACACTGTCATTATTTCCAGTCCTGTCATGAGTGCCCCTACCAGGATTGGGCACTTTTTTATCCTGAGTCTTGTGCACCCAGCTATCTTTTTTTTATTTTTAACCTACTTCTGTCCATGACATATTCTATATAAATTTTGTCTATATATCAGTGCCATCTTGGTGAGATTTTGTAAAAAACAGGGTCTACCTTGTGAAGGTATTCACCAAGACTTGAGGATGAATTCAGTTTCAGCAATACTACTCTCTTTTGCTTGCTTACTTATCAACTTTCCATTTGAATCCCTTCATCTCTCCATTTAATTTCTCCTTTTTTAAATTTCTGCAAGTCTTTTGGATTTCTAATGCCATGATGAGAATGGACTCCATTCTTGTCTCAAAGTATGATTAAAGTTCATGAAATTAGTATTGTTTTGATCTTTTATGTTAGCCAGAAGTGCTCTTTGCAGCACCTGCAATGTGCCCAGTAATGACTCCTTCTGCAATTTGTATAGAGTTACATGTATCGGTAACATATTTAAGTACGATTATACATTCTTTTTTATAAGACCTATTGTTACTACTACTACTACTGGAACTGTATGGGTATCTTTTTTCCACATTGCCCTCATTTCTGCCTGCAAATTCTGGTATTTTATGACTTTGTGTCTCTCTGTACGTAAGACACTGTAGTCACTCGGTGGAGCAATTTCAATGATCAATGCTACTTTGTTCCATAACTTCCACTTAAAAATTTTCAACTTCTGCTTTAGTAATCTTCTGTTCTACTTTAACGCTTTTTAATCTTATCTTTTTATTGTAAAATTTTCCATATCTGGATACTTTTGCCTGTATTTCGCTTTGAATATCTTTGGGGCAGTCTTTTTTGTGTTGATTAGTTTGGCTTTCTCCTTTGAATAAATATTGCACCAGATCAGATGTCTCTGTCTTTCCCATGTCCATATTTCTGTTTTATACCTTTCAAAAGTCTCTAGATTTTGTTCTTTATATTTTTTGCTCTTCCTCAGTTGCTTCTTTTTCCAAATGGACCAAGGTTCCTTGGTCTATATAATGGTTTTCATAAATCTATTGTATTAATGAACACAAATGTTTATTTGAAGCTTCTGACAGTTTTTCTTGTTGAAGTATTTTTTTCCTCTAGTTTCTCTCTTAATCTTTATGTATATCTTCTGTCTAGAAATTCTTGGTTTCTTGCATAATAGTAACAATACATAATTTCTTTCTTATCCTGAATAGTCTTGCATAATAGTAGCAATACATAATTTCTTTCTTATCCTGAATAGTCAACTCTATTGTCTTTATGTTGTTCTTTAGCCTATCAGTTTTTGTGATTTTTGTGGACTGCTATTTCCTTCTACAACAGGGGGACATCCTCCCCCTGGGCCTGACCTAACCCCATTGTAGGAATGTTTCCATGTCTTGAGGATTCTATACTGTCATTTTCTTTAATCCTGTCATCAGTGCGCCTACCAGGATTCAACACTTTTTTATCCTGGGTCTTGTGCTCTCAGCTATCTTTTTAAATTTTTAACCTACTTCTGTTCATGGTATATGCTATATAAAATGCAATCTATATATGAGTGCTGCCTTGGTGAGATTTTGAAAAAAAAAAACAGGGTCGACCTTGTGAAGCTACTTACCAGCATTTCAGGATGAATTCACTTCTAGCAATACTTCTCTCCTTTTTTAGCTGATTTATCATCTCTCCATTTGGAATCTGTGTGACTGGCTTGATGGTACATTTGGTTCCAGCTCTGTGTAAAGCATTTACTGCATTCAGAATACTTATGTGGCTTTTCTCCCTAATTTCTCCAAATCTTTTGGGTTTCTTATACCATGGAGGGAATGAACCTCATTCCTAATACCCTACCATTAACTGGGAAAACTACTCCTGTACCAACGTTTGTGCTCAACATTTTCTGGAATTCATAAATTCCAATGCCATGGATCAACTTATCCACACCCCCACCAGGGGCAGCAATATCCTAGACCTGGTTATTACCAACATGGGCAACTGGTGCTCCACACCAGAGGTCAATTCCTCGTTGGTCAGATTCGACCATAAGCTAATCATCCTAGACATCCACATCCCTCCCCCACCCCCCATTAGGGAAACCACAGTAAAAGAATTTCTCCAAAGCCAACTTCATGCTTCTTAAGACAGAAGTGGCAAACCTCACGACACCCATGCTGACGGACAATAGAGGTATGACTCCTGAATCCTACACAAATGCACTTTATAAGCACTTACATGAGTGCATGGATCTTGCAATCCCTAACAGAACCAAGATGCTATCCTCCAAAAAAAGGAAGCCAATCTGGTGGTCCCCTGCCATAAACAAACTCTATAACAGAAGAAAGAAACTGTTGCAAAAAAGAGTAAAATCCCATGATTGGAGAAATTCCCCAGTCAGCTTCAGTAAGAAGCTGAGATCCCTCATAAAATCCTCCAAAGCTAGTTATGAAAACAAAATCGCCACTGACTCTAAAGACAACCACAAAGCATTCTATAGCTATGTCAAGAATCTCAATGACAACACTCAGATCTGCTCTAAGTTACAGCACAATGGCACTAAATATACAGAACCAACGGATATTGCCAACATCTTGGCAGATAGGTTCAGTGTTAACTTTACCTCTCTGTCATCCCCTAAAGGGCCCATCTCTATACCAGAAGAATGTAAAGTTCCTGTAATCATGACTGCACAGGTAAAAAACACACTATCCAAAGCCAAGAACACAGCATCCATGGGACCTGACGACATCCCAGGCTGTGTTCTACATGAACTACAGAACGAATTGGGACCCCACCTAAGTACCATGTTCAATCATAGCCTCACCTCAGGCTATGTGCCCACTGAATGGCGCACAGCGACAGTTATCCCACTCCACAAAGGGGGAGCCATCACAGACCCCGGAAACTACTGCCCTATTAGCCTAACGAGCCTGGTCTGCAAGGCTATGGAGCGTATCATCATGGAACTTATAAACAATGACATTGGTATTCTCCAAACTCAGGACCCCACCCAGTTTGGGTTTGTAAAAGGCAGATTATGTCTCTTAAACCTGATAGACTTCTTTGAAGCAGTCACCAAAGCCGTAGATGAGGGTAAGGTGGTTCACACCGCCTATCTCGATCTCGCCAAGGCTTTTGACACCATCCCCCACTCTGGAATTATAGATAAACTCACTAAACTAGGTATAAATCCCTATGTCACAAGATGGGTTGCCAACTGGCTCACTGACAGAACCTACACTGTGAAAGTAGCAGACTCCAAATCCAACTTCAGACCAGTGACAAGTGGAGTACCACAGGGTTCAGTCCTCGGTCTTCTCCTGTTTGGTATCTACTTCTCTGAAGTACAGGCCAACACAGAAGGTCTTTGGCTAATGAAGTTCGCAGATGACTGCAAACTAAGAGCCATAATCAAAACTCCAAAAGATGTGGACATCCTACAAAAGGGCCTGTCTGAGACAGATGCCTGGTGTCAAAGCCATGGCCTCAAGCTCAGTGCCAAAAAGTGCATTGTCATTCCTTTTGGTAAAAACTCAGTACCCATGAACTACCACATAGGTGGTAGTCTACTTAACACTGAAAGTGTGATAAGAGACCTTGGGACACAGGTGGACAGTAGTCTCTCCTTTGATAATCACATCACCACAGTAGTCAGGAAATCCTTCTATGTGGCACACCTCATCACAAAAGGTTTCTCATCCAGGAAAAAAGAGGTCATTGTTCCCCTGTACTCGTCACTCATTAGACCCATTATAGAGTACAATGCCCCTTTTGGTATGTACCTCACAAGACATCTACAACAACTGGAAAGGCCACAGAAATACCTCACAAAGAGGATTACCAGCCTCAAAGAGATGCCCTATGCAGACCGTCTCAAAAAACTGCAGCTTTACTCCGTTGCATATCGCCTACTCAGAGGCAATCTCTGCCTAACACACAAAGCTATGTCAAACCCAGAGCTTTTAGACATGCTCCACTTAAAGAAATCCCAATACCTACGAGCTACACACTCTAGGGACCTAAACCTCGTCACCACAATAAATAGAACATGCTGGAGGGATAGATTCCTGTCCCAGAGACTTCCCATACTCTGGAACAAACTACCTATCTATATCAAACAAAGCTCCTCATTAGCACTGTTCAAGAGAAATCTTGATGATTGGATGGGAGATAGGAAATTCACTCCAGGGATCACTTCTGTGGCTCTGCTTGACAGTGGCACAGGAAAATAATTTTCTTGGGTGGCGAAAGCCAGGGTACCTTTGGCTAGGCTAGCCTAGTACCTACCTATGAACCTATGAACCTAAGGTATGATTAAAGTTCATGAAATTTGTATCATTTTAATCATTAATGACAGCTAGAAGTGCTCTTTGCTGCACCCGCAATGTGCCCAGTAATGACTCCTTCTGGAATTCGCATGGAGTTACATGTACTGGTAACATGTCTAAACACGATTGTCGATTCTTTTTTATAAGACCCAGTACATCTACTGCTATTGGAACAATCTGGCTGTCTTTCTTCCATATTACTCTCATTTCAGCCTGCAAATCCTGATATCTCATGACTTTGTTTCTCTCTGTATGCAAGACACTGTAGTCACTGGATGTAGCAATTTCAATGATCAATTCTACTTTTGTCTTCTTTTCCTGGACCACTATATCTAGTTTTCTAGTGTCTGTCTTTTGAACTGTTGGTAATGGATGACCCCATGTGATGTAGACTTAATCGTTTTCTATGATGCCTTGTGGCTCATGTTTCCAGTATTTTTCAGCTACTTCAGTATTATAATGTTTGCACAATCCCCAGTGCAACAGTCTTGTCACATTATTATGCCTTTTAGTATACAGTCCTTCTGCCATTAGTATATCACAACAAGCAATAAGGTGTGCAATTGTTTCCAATTCCGATTTATAAAACCTACATTTGTCTGTTTCTTCCACATGTTCAATGGACTTTGAAAACCAGCGTATAAGTAGCCCACTGTCTTGGGCCGCCAATATTAACCTTTCATCTTTTGGTTTGAATTCACATCTCCTTAACCATTCCTGCATTTGATCCAAATTGACATGAAGTTCTTCCTGTGCATTTTCCACATTTCTTTCCTTCTCATCTGATCCTTCACCTTATATATTTTCTTTTGATTTGTTGGCACATTCAGTTGCTGTTTGATTTTTGTCTACTTCTGGTTTGATTTCCATTCTTGCTTGATGCAGATATGCTTCTGCCTATCTAAGAAGGAGTCATCTTAAATTTATTCTCTTTATGTTTGCAACTTTCACTATGGTTGGGTCTTGTGAGATCAGAACATATATATGCAGTCCCATGATTGCAGATCTATACATGTAATCACTTTCATGGAGGCCCATACCTGCTTTGGAATGGGGAATATATAATCTTGGTATGCAGTCATTTTTATAAATCATTTGATGAGTATGAAGCATCCTTCTTGTTTTCCTGTCTACTCTATCCAACACCTTTTCTCTTTTTTAATTTCTCTAAGACTTTTGGGATTCTAATACCATGACAGGAATGGACCCCATTTCTAAGTTAATGTACGATTAAAGTTCATGAAATTAGTATTGTCTCAATCTTTGATGTCAGACAGAAGTGTTCTTCGCAGCACCCACAAAGTGCTCAGTAATCACTCATTCTGCAATCCATACGGAGTTACATATATTGGTACCATATCTAAATACTACTGTAGATTCTTTTTTTATGAGATCTGTTGCTCCTACTACTATTGGAACCATCTGAGTATCTTTTTTCCACATCTCTCTCATTTCTGCCTGCTAGTCCTGATATTTTATGACTTTGTGTCTCTCTGTAAGCAAGACAGTGTAGTCACTGTGTGTAGCGATTTTGATGATCAATGCTACTTTTGTCTTCTTTTCATGAACTACTATATCTGGTTTTCTTGTATCTATCTTTTGAACTGTTGGTAATGGGTGATCCCACGTGATGTAGACTTCATCATTTTCTATGATACTTTGTGGCTAATGTTTCCAGTGTTTTTCAGCCACTTCAGTACCATAATGTTTGCACAATTCCCAGTTCAACAGTCTTACCATATTATTGTGCCTTTCAATATACAGTCCTTCTGCCATTAGTATGTCACAGCCAGCAACAAGGTGTGTGACTGTTTCAAATTCTGTTTTACAAAACCTACATTTGTCTGTTTCATCCACATGTTCAATGGATTTTGTAAATCAACATGTACGTAGACCACTATCTTGGGCCGCCAATATTAATCTTTCATTTTTTGGTTGAATTCTCCTCTCCTTAACCATTCTTGCTTTCATTCCTGATCAAAATGAAGTTCTTCCAGGAGTTTTCTATACTTGCAACTATTTGATGAGAATAAAGCATCCTTCTTGTTTTCTTATCTAATCTACCCAACACCTTTTGGGGCCAGTCAGTCTCTCCAAAACTTTAAGTTAGGACAGGAGGAGCAAATTGGTTTATAGCTTGAATTTTGTTCCTAGATGTCACTGCTGATTTGTAATTATTTTAAGTCTTCTAAAATATTCCTTACTATGTTTTATTCACATTTATTCATGTTTTATTGTTGATCCTTAATAAATTCCCAAATATTTTTACACCTCTTGCTCAAGTTCTTTTATATCACAGCTTTCCTGCTTTAAAGGTTGCTTTACACATTTATCAAGACCAAATGACATTCTTATATCATCTGAAAAAGTTTTGACTACTTACAGTTGTGCTTTCAGTTCCTCATCTAATAAGCTATGTGGTTTTAAATCATTGACAAAGAGAAGAAAATAAGTCTTTACACGTTGTTTCTAGGAGCCAAATTGTAGCCATGGCCTAATCTGCTAAATAGACATCTTAATGGGTTAAGGGCAAGACAGAATAGCAGTGGTGACAGGGAGTCACCCTGAAATATCCCCCTTCGAATTTTTAACCCTAGAATAATAATTTGTCCCTTATCATGGCTTAATTGCAAAGTGGTCAGCCACTGTTTCATGGTCACTGCAATGTAGTCAATCAGTGTAGGGTGTATCTTATAGATTTTTAAGCACTCTTTTATCCATGAATGTGGGATACCATCAAATGCTTTTTTGTAGTCAATCCATACCATACATAAATTCTTCCCTTTTTTACAGTTCTTCACTATGACTTTATTAACTACAAATGATCCTTTGTCCCATACAACTTTCTTTTATTACCCTTTTGTTCTATTGCCATAATTGAATTTTCTTCTTAATGACTTTAAACTCTATCAGGATCAATTCCAGTGTATAGTTTATAAGTCGTTGGAAGGCAAGTTATTTGTCTATAATTTTTAGGGTGGCTTGCAGGTTCACTCTTATCTATTGTATTTCTTGTTGTCAACTAGGCTTGTGTCTGTTCAGGGTGTGCATATAAATAGTTCTTACTCATGGCTAACTCTTCTTGCAAAAATGATAATACTGTTAGCCAGAAGTTAGGTATTGCATCTGGGCCTGGGGTTTTCCAATTAAAGGCTTTTCTTAACTTTGTTTCAATCTCTCTGGCTGTTACTTCATCCCGTTTCATATCCTTTATCTTTGAAATTTGTATTCTTTCTTTTACTTCTATTCATTTAGCATCTTTGTTATGTTGCACAGTATTTTCTTAGCTATTTCTCCAAAATATATCTATTTTTTCCTTTTTGGGTGGTCTTTTAATTCCTTTTGTCTTGTTTCCCAGTTCTCTATAAAACTTTTTGGAGTCATCAGTAAATTGTTTATTTTGTACTGTTCCTTTCTATTTATCTGCATATCGTCTAAGTTTATCTACCTGTGTTGAAATTTTTAGTTTGTTATTTGCGATAGTGCATGAGAGATCTTGTTCTAATACTGTGCATTGCTTTTATCACATTTGGCTTTCTGAGTATTTTTGATGATCTGTTCCCTCTTTTATACTATTCTAACAGTGACACGTCTTGTCTTGATTGCTTTATAGTTTTCTCTATTTGATACTTCCATGGTGATATTTGATTTCTCCCCTTCCTTTCCCTTACTACCCTGTGTTCTTGTGGTAGATCATTATCTGCTATCAGTTTTGTGCACAGTAATATATCCTGTTTACTTCTGTTATATCACACGTGTCTCTATGGACAGTCCTAATTACTGTGTTCATTTGTTTTAGCAAACTACTGACTTTTTGGGCTTTATTGACCTTCTGCAATCCATTTCTTTTACTGATCTTAATATATCTATCTATCTCTATTAAATCAATCAACTCTTCTCTTAGCTAATTTTCTTCGAAACTGAGGGTATATCTTTTGTTCTGCATTTCCTGTGGGCATTGTATAGAAAGTTCTATAGCATCTTCCTGTGGCACATTCTCTTTAATTTCATACTGTGTCATCTGTTGCTCAGTCATATGGGAACTCACTGGTTCATCACTCCTCAACATTGACTGCATCAAAGTTGCCATAGTTTCTTGTTCCTTCCCTTGCTGTCCAGCTTCAAGTGAATGCCTATACTGGTTTCCTGTGGAAGGCTCCAAAACATCCTCATATGGCAATTGACCATTTGCTTCCTGTTCCACTGGTTTCTTCTTAATTTGGATGTCCATTGCTCTATCCTGTTGTGGTCCTTTCTGGGTTAGATTTTCTACACTGAATCCTTCACTATGCAGGTACTGAATAACCTCAGTTTCTATTTCTTTAACTTCTCCATTACTAATCTCCTCTTCTGCTTTTCCTCTTTGTCTTCTTATTTTTTGTATTGTAAAGTTTTCCATGCCCAGATTCCTTTGCCTGTATTTCTCTTCAAATATCCTTGGTGCTGCTCTTTTTTGTACTGATTAGTTTTGCTTTCTCCTTTGCATAGATGTTGTTGTTGTTGAGTCTTTTGGCTTTTCCCAGTTAGGGGTCGCCACAGCGGAACTCCGGTCCGCTAATGATTGGCAGTAGATTTTTACGTACCGAGTTGCCAGCTCTGATGCACAACCTTCAACGCATGTCTCCGCACAGAAGACACTCTAGCTGAGAATCGAACAGGACAACGTCTTACTGTGAGGCAACAACGCTACTGCAGCACCACCACCGCAGTAGATATTACACCATATTAAATCTCTTTTTCTTTCCCATGTCCATGTTTCTTCTTCAGATGTCTCTTGATCTTCCTGTTTCTCCTTACTATGCTGTGATGTACCCTGTGTTAGACCTTCTACATCAAATCCTTCACTTCACAGGCATTCCATAACTTCAACTTCTATTTTTTAACTTCTACTTCACTAATCTTCTTTTCTACATTCCCTCTTTGTGATATTATTATTTTATTGCAAACTTTTCCATATCTGGATATCTTTGCCTGTATCTCTATTCGAATATTTTTGGGGCTGCCTTTTTTTATATTGATTAATTTGGCTTTTGACTTTGCATAAACATTGCCCCATATCAAATCTCTCTTTCTTTTCCATGTCCATATTTCTGTTTTATAATTTTCAAAGATCTTTAGGTTTTATTTTTTATATTTTTGCACTTCCTCAGATGCTTCTTTTTCCAAACAGATCAAAGTTTCTTGGTCTATATAATGTTTTTCACAAATCTGTTATATTAATGAACACACATTTTTATTTAAAGCTTCTGACAGTTGTTTCTTGTGGAAGTATTTTTCTTTCCTCTAATTTCTCTCTTAATCTTTTAGTATATCTTGTATCTGGAAATTCTGGGCGTTTTGCATAATAGTAACAATACATCATTTTTTTTTGTCCTCAATAGTCCACTCTATCATCTTTATGGCTCCTCTTTGGCCTATCACTTTTTGTGATTTTTGTGGACTGCTACTTCCTTCTACGTCGGGGGGGGGGGGGCATCCTCCCCCTGAACCTGGCCTGGCACCATTGTAGGAATGTTTCCATATTTTGAGGAAGATACACTATCATTTTTCCAGTCCTGGCACCAGAGCGCCTACAGTATTGGGCACTTTCTTATCCTGGGTCTTGTAAACCCAGCTATCTTTTTTTATTTTTTACCTATTTCTGTCCATGATATATGCTATATAAAATGCAGTCTATATATCAGTGTTGCATTGGTGAGATTTTGTGAAAAACAGGGTCCACCTCATGAAGGTACACACCAAGACTTGAGGATGAATTCAATTTCAGTAATACTGCTGATCTTGCTTGCTGACTTATCATCTCTCCATTCACAGGATAATAGGTTCATAGGTTCATAGGTTGGTACTAGGCTACTGGCCCTAGGGCCTATACAAGCCTAGCCTTAAGAATTCCCTGGTTATTTCTTCCCACAATATTTACTTCCCTGTACCCCTGTCTAGCAGGGTGACTGACATGATTCCCGGGGTGAATTTCCTATCTCCCATCCAATCGTCAAGGTTCCTTTTGAAGAGGGCCAAACAGGCACTCTGTTTAACATGTATGGGCAGTCTATTCCACAGTCTGGGGAGTCTCTGGGTCAGGAACCTATCCCTCCAGCATGTTTTGTTCACTGTGATGACAAGGCTTAGATCCCTGGAGAATGTGGCTCTGAGGATTGGGATTTCTTTAAGTGTAGCATGTCCAACAGCTCTGGGTTTGACATGGCCTTGTATGTTAAGCAGAGATCGCCTCAAGTTTTTTTAGATGGTCAGCATAGGGCATCTGCTTTAGGCCTGTGATTCTTTTAGTGAGATATTTCTGCAGCCTTTCCAGTTGTTGCAGATGCCTTGAGAGGTACATACCAAACAGGACATTGTATTCTATAATGGGTCTAATGAGGGATGAGTACAGTGAGACAATGACCTCCTTTTTTCAGGATGAAAAGCCCTTAGTGATGAGGTGTGGTGGCGATGTAGTTATCGGAGGTGAGACCACTGTCCACCTGTGTCCCTAAGTATCTTATCACACTTTTGATGTTTAGTGTACTTCCACCTATGTGGTAATTAATGGGTAAATGTTTTTTCCCAAATGGGATAACTATACATTTCTTGGCATTGAGCTTCAGCCCATGGCTCTGGCACCAAGCATATGTTTCTGTAAGGCCCTTTTGTGGAATATCCACATCCTTTGGGGATTCAATAATGGCTCCCAGTTTGCAGTCATCTGTGAACTTTGTTAGCCAGAGTTCCTTCGTGTTGGCCTGTACTTCAGAGAAGTAGATGACAAACAAGAGAGGCCCCAAGACTGAACCCTGAGGTACTCCATTTGTCACTTGTCTGAAGCTGGATTTGGAGTCGGCTACTTTTACTATGTGGATTCTGTCAGTAAGCCAGTTGGCAGCCCATCAAGTGACATAGGGATTAATCCCCACCTTAGTAAGTTTATCTATGATTCCAGAGTGGAGGATGGTGTCGAAGGCCTTGGTGACGTCCAGATAGGCTGTGTGGATCACCTTATCCTTGTCCACAGCTCTGGAGATGGATTCAAAGAAGTCAATCACGTTCAGGAGACAAGATCGGCCCTTCATGAACCCAAACTGGGTGGGGTCTGGTATTTGAAGGTTGCCAATGTCTTTGTTTATAAGTTCCATGATAATATGTTCTATGGTCTTTCAGATCAGGCTCGTCAGACTGATGGGGCAGTAGTTCCCAGGATCCAAGGCATATCCCCCCTTGTGGAGTGGAATAACTGTAGCTGTGCGCCACTCAGTGGGCACGAAGCCTGAGGTGAGGTTATGATTAAATATGACACTTAGGTGAGGTGCCAATTCATTTTGTAGTTCATGTAGTACACAGCCCAGGATGTCGTCTCATCCCATGGATGCTGTATTCTTAGCTTTGGAGAGTGTGTTTTTTACCTGTGTGGCCGTTATAACTGGAAATTGGAAATATTTCGGTATTGAGATGGGCCCTTTAAGGGATGAGAGGGGGGTGAAGTTGGTACTGAATCAATCTGCCAGGATATTGGCAATATCCTTGGGATCAGTAGTAAATTTAATGCCATTCTGTTCTAGCTCAGAGCAGATCTGAGCATTGCCATTTAGATTCTTGGCATTGCTATAGAATGCCTTGTAGTTGTCTTTGGAATCTCTGGCAATTTTATTTTCGTAACTAGCTTTGGAGGATTTTATGAGGGATCTCAGCTTCTTACTGAGGCTGGTAAGGGAGTTTTTTGTATCCTAGAATTTTCCTCTTTTCTGCAACAATTTCTTCCTTTTGTTGTAAAGTTTGTTTATGGCAGGGCAGCATCAGATTGGCTTCCTTTTTTTGGAGGAGAACATCTTGGTTCTATTTGGCATGGCACGATTCATGCATGAGTGGATGTGCTCCCACAGTGCCTTAGTGTAGGATTCAGCAGACGAACTTTGAGTTCCCGTCTGCATGGGTGTCATGAAGTTTGTCACTTTTGACTTGAGTAGCATGAAGTTTTTTACAGAGGTTTCCTTAATGGGGGGGGGTGGGGGAGGGATGTGGATGTCAAGGGTGATTAGCTTATGGTTAGTCCTGACCAACAAGGGGGTGACCATAGGTGCGGAGCATTGATTACACATATTGGTAATGACCAGGTCAAGGATATTACAGCCTCTAGTGGGACTATGGATTAGTTGATCCAGGGCATTGGAATTTATGAATTTCAAGAACTGTTGGGCAAAGGTATTGGTACATGAGTAGTTTTCCCAGTTAATGGCAGGGTAGTTGAAATCACCCAGTATTAGGGTGTTTGGTTGTATCTTAATATTTTCCAGTATGTTTAGAAAGGTGTAGTGAGAATCTTGGAGCATGGTGGGGAATCTATAGCAAGCTACAATTTGGATTGCAGTCTTACCTAGTGTTAGTTGCACCTGGAGAATTTCAGATGCATTGTGTTGGACAACTAGTCTGGTGGTGTGAATATCCTTGGTGAATATGGACACTCCTCCACCTTTAGTGTTTCAGTCCTGATTTGGTGGCCAAAAAGTGTGGTAAGAGTTGTAGCCTGGTATTGTAGGGGTGCTCTCTGAAGCCTTGAGCCAGGTCTCAGTTACTGCACAGATATCGATGTTCTCCATTTTTAGGAGTGCCATGAGAGAGTGCATTTTGAGGTTTAGACTTCTAGCATTGAGTAGCATTGCCTTCAGATTTTGCACGCTTGTATCTGTTACAGTGGTGGTTTCATCCTTTGAACTTTGTCTAAAAAAGACACTATAGGGGTGGCAAGAGCCTTAGCCATTAACCGGAATCCCAGGGGTGACAGGTGCAGACCATCTCTGCCAAACCATCGTGGTCTGTCGATCATACCATCCCAGGCAGACAGATACTGGATCCCCTTTGAATGAAACCAGAAGCTTAGCCAATTGTTGAAGTCAATCATTTTGTCCTTATACTGTGGTATCATTCTGGGCGAAGGCAGGATGCTACTCAGGGCTAGGCTTATACTTGCCTGGGCCACATGACGCGAGAGCTCTTCCATGTCTCTTTTCATGTAGTCCAGGGAGGTACGTCTCAAGTCATTCACTCCAACATTGACAATGACAGAGTCATATTTGTACTTGTTGTGGAGTTACTTGAGTACATGTGTTATGTGGCAGATCCTGGCACCCGACAGGTAGCTGACTGTAATTTTCTTTCCTTGCTTCCTTGTTCAGCCTGGTGAGTGGGACGTCAGTGTGCCTGACTATAGAGTCATCTATGACAAAAAGTGTTTGGTACGTTGTCTTGCCTTTGATGTTAGCCAGAAATGCTTGCAGCATCCACAGTATACCCAGTAATGACTCCTTCTGCTGTTCATATGGAGTTACATGTATTGGTAACATATCTAAATATCACTGTAGGTTTTTTTAATAAGACCCATTGCAGTTGGAGTGATGATGTTTGTGTTATCGGAGTATGGGTGGATATCATTTGGGAGTTCCATGGGAGGTCATAAACAGACCCATAAAATCCTCTCTCAACACACTGTCTAAGCCTTACCTCATTTTCTCCCTCTCCTCAGTGTTTTTACTACTCAAAAAATATATATAAAGGACATCTCATTTGTATTTAATATGCACACAGTACTAATTTTATTTTTTCTCACAGTGATCTTCACTGAAATGTTTGTGTTTTTCTTTTTGAACCTGTATCCACTAGAAAACTATATTGAATACTACTTTGTATATTATAACTGGATGATGTGTATTCTCCATCTTACCGTATGTATACTATTGTACTATCTAATTATTGCATTTTGCTTATATTTCTGTGAGGTTTTTCTTCCCGGGCCTCTTCTGAAAATGGGCTTCTGGCCCAGTCAGACTTTCCCAGTAAACAAATGTAAATAAATAAATAAAATACGCACATCAGTTTACGGATATAGAGATGTTGAACAGAAATACATTTCACTTACCAGGCATTATTAATATTCCTAAGGGTGAGAATGTCAAATATGAAAAGCTTATCAAGCCAGTCTAGAGTAATGGGCAGTAACTTCCTAGACACTTGATGGTTGATGGTAAAACCTGATGACATATGTTTAATACTTTTACATCTCCTAACCACATGATAATGATAATACTTCCTTGCCTGACATTTTTTGAAGGGTAGCTTTAATTGGGTTAAAAACCAAGTTTGCAAAGATTGTTATCCCTTCAACTTGTCACATTTCCTTCTTCTGTCTAAGGTAAAATATTCTTCCAGTTGGAACCCAAAGCATTCTTTAGAATGTCTGTGCTATATTTCTAGACTGCTGGGTATGTCAGGTATGTTAAAAGAGTGTGAGGTCTGAAAGAGAATGTGAGTCAACTGAGTGTGAAGTCATAAAATATGGACTTACCCACCTCGCGAAACAGTTTACCCTGACAACTTTTCTTAAGCAGACCCAACCTGAGATGTCTCCCATAAAAGCACTATTATTAGATGTTTTCTTCATTTTTAATTTCCTTTTAGGTTCATAGGTTCATAGGTTCATAGGTTCATAGGAGGTTACTAGGCTAGCGGCCCTAGAGGTCTAGCCATGTTTATCCCAAGTATCCCTATTTGTTCTTTTCTGGGGAGTTAAGAAGGAATTTAGGAACAGAGCAGGTCTGTGATCAAAACCTGGTACTCCTGTCAATGAGGGACAAGGATGCCACCCCAGGGGTGAATTTGCAATATCTCATCCAATTATCTCTGTTGCATTTGAATAGGGTCAGTGAGGAGTTCTATTTTACATGAATAGGGAGTCTATTCCAGAGAAGCGGCAGTCTCTAGCAGACATATCTGTCCCTCCAGCATGATCTGTTGATGTCACAAGATAGGTTGAGATCTCTACAGTAAGTGACTCTTCAGTGATTTGACTTGAAGATGTGCAGCATTTCCATTAGGGCAGGGTTGGAGATTGCCCTATAAGCTAGGCACAGGTCACCTCTCAGCAGCCTGTGTAAAGTGAACGGGGTTTCCGCCTGTCCACGTAGGTTATGGTTTGGAGTCCCTGTATTTTCTTAGTGAGAAACCTCTGAGGTCTCTACAACTGCTGCAGGTGTTTGGTGAGATACATGCAAAAGGGTGCATTATACTCTACTAGTGGTCTAATGGAGTGGAGTTATAACATCCCTTGACCTGGATGCTATGCCTTGCTCATGAGGTGCACTACATAGAAGGCTTTCCTTACCACTGTGGAAACTTGGTGGTCAACATTCAGATTGCTATCAACCTGTGTTCCCAAGTCTCACACCACTGGGTTGGAACATAGAGGGGTGCTGTCAGTACTGTAATTTGTATGGAATTCCATTTTGCCAAAAGGAAGAATAATGCATTTTTTGCATTTAGTTTTAGACCATGGCTTTGGCACCAATCATTTGTTTGTGTTAGCTCTTCTTGTAATATGTTGACATCATTGGGGGACTCAGTGATTGCTCCCAGTTTGCAATAATTAGCAAACTTGGTGAGCAAAAGACCATCTCCTTTGGCCTGGGCTTCTGAGAAATAGATGCCAAACAGTAAGGGGCACTGACCCCTGTGGTACTCCACTGGTGGAGGTGGAGTCACCAATTTTGACAGAGTGTGTTCTGTCGTTAAGCCAGTTGACTACCCATCTAGTAAGATAGAGGTTAATCCCTATCTGGGAGAGTTTCTCAATGATGTTAGAGTGTGGAACTGTGTCAAAAGCCTTGGTAAGGTCAAGATAGGCTGTGTACACTGTCTTACCTTCGTCATGGCTTTGGTGACTTTCTAAAAGAAGTCTACCAGGTTTAATAAGCATGATCTACCCTTAACAAAGCCAAACTGTATTGGGTCCAGCATTTGGAAGTCACCTATGTCCTTGTTGATAAGGTCCATGATAATTCTTTCCATGGTCATGCAGATGAGGCTGGTTAGACTTATGGGTTTGTAGCTACCAGGGTCATTTGATAACTCTCCCTTTGTGCAGGGGGATTACTGTTGTTGTTCTCCATTCTGCAGGCACAGAGCCAGTTATCAATCTATGATTAAAGAGAAAGCCAAGTGGGTCTAATAATTCTTCTTTTAGATTGTTTAGTTTCGATCACCCTATCCTTAAAAACCAAGTCTCCCCATGCATCTTGAAGGCCATTTTCCCAGATTCTATCATTCATGTTCACTCCTTATCATTCACATTGGGGTCTTTCTTTCCAGAATGGAAAGCTTTGAGTAACACACATTTTATCCTGACAGTGGAAGTAAAAGTCAGGCATGTAGAAAACCATCATTCATAGATGGCTTGGATTTTCTATTAGGCACCTAGTTGCACTTACTGAAAGTTGACATCTGTGCTCACCAAAGCAAGCCTAAGGACCTTCCACTGTACATGCACACACCACTCTTTATGGTGAAGTCTGCTGTGTAAACACAACTTGAAAAAGCCAGTATTATATATTCTGCCCATATACTGCATTGTGTATATCTGTCCTTTAGTGGGTATATCAGCATTATGGTAGACAGGGCTATATCTGTCCAACTGGGGTTGGCAATCTGAAGTTGGCCTCTTGCTCCTATCATTTGATGTTGCTCCTCAGCACTTGGTATGCTTATTAATCTCAGATATTCTGGAAGACAGTTATGGCTTTTCCATCTGTGCAATGAAGCCAACATTACCTTCATCTCTCACTGTTTGAAACCATCTGTCCCTTGCCTTGCATTTTCCATGGTAGTATGTTGATAATTTCTAGCATATTGTTCTAGTTATTATTCCAACATCCCTTTTTATCTCTATTTATTATCATAGATTGTGACAGTTTTAAGTTACTTCTTTTTATTGACATAATTTTTAAAGCATCTGTTTTTTTTTGCAAGCTTTTGTAGAGTCTTTTTATAATCTTATTAACACGGGATGTTAATGACTTCCTAACTCAAGCTTATAAATGTTTGATCTAAAGGAAAATAATTAGCTGCAAAAGGTTCTGTGTCCCTATTATATTAGTGAATGCACTGAATTGCGAATGCTGTTTAGTCGAATGTCATTACGTGAAATGGCAAAATACCGAAAGTATGGAACAGCAATTTTTTTCCTAAGGAAAAAAAAAATCACTGGGCCATTTTTGGGACTTTGCCATTTCCTCCACTGTGGTGCAATCTCGGAGTTGGTATACTTAAGTGTGGGGGAGGGGGGGTGTTTGGATTTTTAATTTTTTTTTTTAATGGATCAGTGATTTTTTTTCTCTGGGAAAAAAATCACTGATCCGTGTGTTCGACATTCTGGGTTTTCGGGGATTGTGGGTTGATTATATAGCGTTCACAATTTACTATGTTTGTTTATTTAATATAGACCCAAGGTTCTCACAGTAGGCAAACTAAATCTGGATGACGCAAGTATGTTTACACAGAGGTACCACAGTCTCAGATGTGCTAGGAATATACAGAGGTACCACAGCTTAAGATGTGGCTTGGAACACACTGAGGTACCATAACCTCAGATGTGACTGGGAGAAATGGGAATACACCAAGGTACCATAACCTCAGATGCACCTTGAAAAAAGGGAAATACACAGAAGTACCACAACCTCACATGTGACTTGGAGAAAGGGGAATACACTGAGGTAACACAGCCTCAGATGTGTTTTGGAGAAAGGTGAACACACTAAGGTACGACAGTCTTAGATGTGCCTAGGAGAAAGGGAAATGCACTGAGGTTCCATAACTTCAGATGTACCTTGAAGAAAGGGGAATACACTAAGATACTACAGCCTCAGATATGCCTTGGAAAAAATTAGAATACACTGAGGTACCATAACCTCAGATGTGCCTTGGAGAAATGGGAATACACCAAGGTACCATAACCTCAGATGTGCCTTGGAAAAAGTAGAATACACTGAGGTACTATAGCCTCAGATGTGCCTTAGAAAATGGATAACACACTGAGGTACCGCAGCCTCAAATGTGCCTTGGAGAAAGAGGAAGACACCGAGTTACCACCACCTCAGATGTGCCTTGGAGAAAGGAGAACACACTGAGGTACCACAGTCTCAAATCTACCTTGAAGAAAGGAAAATACACCAGGGTACTAAAACCTCAGATGTGCCTTAGAGAAAGGGTAATACAATGAAGTACCACAATGTCAGATATGACTTGGAGAAAGGGGAATACACCAAAGTACCACAATCTCAGATGTGCCTTGGAGAAATGGGAATACACTGAGGTACCACAAACTCAGATGTGCCTTGGAGGAATGGGGAATACACAGAAGTACTACAGCCTCAGATGTGCCTTAGATAAAGGGGAATTCACCAAGGTACCACTACCTCAGATTTACTATATTTTCATCTTCTTGTACTCTTATTCTCCTGAAATAAACTGCAATCAACATATTTTCGAATTAAATTTAAAAGTATGGCAAGTACTACCATGCTGCGTATGAAGCAACTTCACTTTATTAAAACAGTATAAGCAATATCATAAGCGCTTTCAGGTAAATCCTTTCATCAGATGATAAAACACTGGTAAAAACATAGTATCTAATATAATACAACACAGCCAATGAAAATCAATAGTTTACCCTCCTTTTTGCTAGAGCTGGTTTTAAAGGAACAACATCATTTAATCCTGGGTCTTTGTCAGCTCTCAGTCTAAGAATCCATTTCATCTTTTATATTCAGTTTCACTATACAAGTCACCCATTCTTTGACTTCTGGTTACAACACATATAACCATAAAGGCAAATACATGATTACTATGCAATTCTATATGCTTGTACAGTGCATTGTGTTCTTTTCTTAACCTTATATCCGATAGATGCTTAAAGATTCTATCTTTAAGTCTGCAATTTGTTTTTAATATGCAGTACACTGTTGACAGTTTGCAATATGGACAACATTTCTTTGTCAAAGTATTATTGCCAGAGACAAGGTATAGCTATGGGTACACCTTGTGCGAACACATATGCTAACCTAGTCCTGGCATACTGGGAAAAATGGTGATATTTGAGGCAGTACAAGATTGGAAAGACAAACTTCTCTTTTGCAATAGATTTGTGGACGATGTTTTGTTTATTTTTTTTACACATTTTATTAATTCATCAATAAATCTAGTAATATCCTCATTAAATTTGACTTCTACATTATCTAATCTAGAAATACGCATGGTTTGTCCCTTGATAACATTTTTGTATATGTGAGAATGATGCATACTGTCTCTATATAATATAATATTCTTAAGGCATGTTTTCCTATGTAATTCTGTAGAGAAATAACCACATGCATTTGTCTTAATAGCAATGGCAAGAAACTCAACTTGTGTTTTAGGGATAGTATACATAAATTTTAAGAAGTCAATAGTGGTATTTATATATGAAAAAAATTGATGTAACACCTCTATACTTCCCATCCAAATCAATACCAAGTCATCTACAAATTTCTTGTATAGAAAAATGTATTGTGAATAGGAAAAACAAATTGCAGACTTAAAGATAGAATTTTTAAGCATCTATTGGATATAAGGTTAAGAAAAGAACGCAATGCACTTTACAAGCATATAGAACTGCATAGTGATCATGTATTTGCCTTTATGGTTATATGTGTTGTAAATAGAAGTAAAAAAAATGGCTGACTTGTATAATGAAACTGAATATAAAGAGATGGAATGGATTCTTAGACTGAGAGCTGACAAAGCCCCAGGATTAAATGATGTCCCTTTAAAACCAGCTCAATCAAAAAGAGGGTAAATGATTGATTTTCATTGCCTGAGTTGTACTATATTAGATACTATGGGCTGGATTCATGATGGCTTGCATGAAGTCTAAGAGTAGAGTAAGACTCCATGCAGCCATCATGTCCGACGAGCGACCCAGGAACAGCCTGTAGGGGTGTGCAAGAGAGCTCCTAAAAACGGCTCTTACACGGACAGGGCTGGGACATGCAAATCACCTCAATTGCAGGCGAAAGGCATGCAAATGAGGTAGATTTGTGATTCAGGAAACCCAAACCTGTCCGAGTAAGAGCCGTGTTATTTGCAGAAATGTACTCAGTTGACAACTGAGTACCGTTCTGCAAATAGCAAAATGGAGCCGTGACAGCTCCAAATAAAGGTTGCATCCAGTGCAGGAAGCATGCCAATGGCCAAATATACGGCCATTGGAACTGTTCCCTGATGCAAAATTAAAATAAAAATAAGTTGTTTTTTTTTCGCTGATTTCCGATGTTTAAGCGTAGCGCAGTGCCGCGCAAACGGGCTGTGCTCTTAAACACAGAATACTACAAATTAAAACCCACAAATGTGGATTTTATTGAAAGTGGTAATGTACAATGCAAGGGAATGGCAGGCTGAAGACAAGATGGCCACTGAGTAGAGGTTGCTTATGGGGGAAGCTCAGTCTAAGACATGTAATCAAGCATTAGTAGGCAATCCTATGTAAATGAGTGTTAGGATAGTGAATCGCTAGTTTACATAGCAAATGAGCACAGTCAGTGGAGTGTAGCCGTAGGACATGGGGAGTAACAGAGTAGAAGATAGGTAACATCATGAGGGGGGTATGTATGAAAGAAGTGAAGCTCATTGGAGCAGAGTGGCATTTGTCCGCTGTCATTTAGACATCATGGAAAGAGGTTTGTCAACAGGTAGGCTAGGGAAAGCCAAGAAATGGAAGGTGTATACCGTGGATAACACCAAAGTTTTTTGCTGAGCATGCATGCGCGCGTGTGCATGCCTGTAAACCCCGAGTAAGACAGAGTGCGCACGTGTAAGCGTAAGTGTGCGCATTTAAGCCGGAGTAAGCATGTATAAGGCTGTTTAAAGAGTTGTAAGTGTGTTTGCACTGGTGTGTGTGCGTGTTAACTCGAATAAGGAAGTTTTAGTCTGTGTAAGCATGTGTGCGCACATGTTAGCTGCTGTGCGCGTGTTTGTGCTTGTGTGTGCGGCGCTCCCCCCTGAGGAAACAGAAAGGAAAAAGGAAACACAACAAATAGTAGGAAGCTACCAGGGAGTACTAGCTGAGCTAGCAGGTGAAAACAATCAGAATCAGGCAATTACACAGGCAGTACACTAGCCCAGCCCAGCCTAGCATTTAAAACTCTGCCAACAACAGTCCATTATGTTTCTCACAACAGACACTGCAGTAAGCTAATAGAAGTGAAAACTGAAAAAGCTTTACTGAGACAAAGAAATGTTAGGGGCTGCCATTGCTGTTATAAGGTGACATATGCAACATGCTGAGGGTGGTGACAATGGAAATGCTGCTGGACAACCCACAGTGAGGAGACGGAGAAGGGTGTACAGGCCCAGGGTAACCTACCAGGGGCTACATGAGCTGGAGATAGTGGAGCGATATAGAGTGGACAGAGACCTCCTGCAGCAAATTGTTGAGCTGTGCAAGCCATGCCTCACACACAGAACCAGCAGAGGGGAACCCATCCCAGCAGAAACCAAGGTATGTGTTGGCCTAAGAATATTAGCAACAGGTACCTTCCAGAGACCAACTGGTGATATGATGGGGATATCACAGGCATCAGCATCCAGGGTACTACACCAGTTTTTGGATGTCATGTCAGCACATGTCAGTGATCATGTATATTTCCCCAATTCCCATGAAGTATTGGCCAGCAATATGCGTCTCTTCCAGCAAATAGCGGAATACCCTGAGGTAGTGGGTTCAATAGACTGCATGCACATATGCATCAAAGCACCAGCCGGTGAGCAGGGTAGGGTCTACTTCAACTGAAAGGGCTTCCCCTCCATCAACTGCCAGGTTGTGTGTGATACCCAGGGCATAATACTGAATGTGTGTGCAGGCTGCCCTGGAAGCTACCATGATTCCCATATCTGGCATCTGATGCAGATGTACCAGACATTTGCCAATGGGGACATCCCACATGGTCACCTAGTGGGGGATGCTGGCTATGCACTGGAGCCGTGGCTGATGACACCCATCAGAAACACACACACACCTGAACAGGAACCCCATAATGAGGCACACGCACAAACACGTAATGTAATAGAGCGTGTGTTTGGGCTGCTCAAGTCATGGTTCCGGTGCCTGGACACATCTGGTGGAGCCTTGCAGTACTCACCAACTACATGTACCCAAATTGTCATGGTATGTGCTATGCTACATAATATGATCCTGTGAAAACAACTGCAGCAGGACCAGCATAGGCCTGGCCCAAACAGCCCCCCACCATTGCCAAGGCCATCACAGGCAGAGCGTGACTTGGAGGAGGAACAACCTGAGCCTGCCCCAGTAGGCAGAAGGAGGTGTGCCCATTATGCTTTGGCCTTGGCAAAGAGGCAACGCATAGCACATACACTGGCTTAGTAGGAACTCTGGAAATGATACCCCTCTCTGACTCGCACATAAAGTAAAAGGGATGCCTAAGTTGACACTACCTGCTTCCAAACATGTGCAGGGAGTGTAGTATGTGCATCCGACATAGGCAGCCCTGCAGCACCACCTAAGGCATGAATGCCATGTGTTAAGCAATATAAAGCAGTGCTAAACAGCAATTACCACCATGTAGTATATGCAAACAAAATCTCACACATCAACTAGCACAACTGTGGTCAATGTTCAGTAATATTGGGCAACGTCCAGCAATGTTGGTGAATATTGAGCAATGTCGGACAAGCCTGGTATAAGTAGGGCATAGCTGAACAAAAGCCAACATGCTCATATTTGCTTAACAAGCCCTTAAGCAGTCTGGTCTGCTCAGTATGAAAATATATAGCAGTGATGGGCTTCGAACCCAGGATACTGTGCACTATAGCCAAAGTACTGAACCACTAAACCATGACAGCATTGCAGTGGTCCACCTGTATGATGGAATGTTGATAAGTCTATGCAAAGTATTCCATGGAAACCCTGCAGGCACAGCATAATCCTTGTTGAGTTATGACACAAAGGTGAGTCCTGCAGTGAGAACAGAACCTGACTTCCAACACACACAGTATAAATGTTAATACTGGTCATGTTCACACATATCAGCAAATGTAGTGGACCTCAGATAGCAACATACTGAAGGGTCACACTGGGCATGCTCACACACTTGAATAATTGAGACAAATGTCAGGCAACAAAACATGGAATGTCAGAACTGGGCATGCTTACACACTTAGGCCATGTCTGAGTACAGCAGTGGGCCACGCATATCTGGCAGTTGCATGTGTTAACCCAGGAACCTGTCACTATACAGCAATCCGCCCTGTGCACACAGTTATATGACAACAGACACATCTATAATCTAGTGGAATCCTGTCATAATCAAATATGTTCTGCAGATACTGAAGTTCTTCATGGAAACTGGTAAAGCAAAGATGATAAAGACCTGCAAACAGTATCAGCAATAAACATTGTGCATCTTGAACATTAGCATAGGTTCAGAGGTTGATACTAGGCTATCTGCCCTAGAGCATGTACAAGCCTAGCCAGAGTGTGTTTGGCATTCACAACCCTGTCAGATTACTACACTGTGTGTATGAATAGTAGGTCACACAAGATAGCCCATGTACATTTATGCTAGTGTGCCTCTGTCTAGCAGGGACACAGAAGACATCCCAGGGGTAAATATTCAATCACCCATACAGTAGTCAAGATGTCTGCAGTAGGTGGTCAGTGGGTGGCTCTGCCTATGTGAAACTGGGATTACATTCTGTAGTGAGTGGAGCCTCTGGGATAAGAATCTGTCCCTCCACAATGTCCTATTAACATCTGTGCTGATGTATATGTCCCTGCAGTGTGTAGCTTCAAGGGAGTTGGATATCCTGAGGTGGAGCATGTCCAGTAATTCTGGTTTGGGTATAGCTGTAAACAACAGGCATACATCATATCTGAGTAGGTGGTAAGCAACTGAGTGCAGCTGGAGTTACTGCATCTGAACTATGCAGGGCATCTGTGTGAGTCCCTAAATCTGCTTGGTGAGGACCGTCCGTGGCCAGTACAGTTGCTGCAGGTGTCAGGTAAGGTACACCCCAAATGTGGCATTTTAACCAAGCATGGATGCGATAAGTATAGGGGCACAATGACCTCACTCAATCTAGATGTGAAACCATATGGGATAAGGTGGCACACATAGAAGGTGTGTCCAACCACTTTGGCAACGTGAATGTTAAAGGTGACAGTACGAACAAATGATGTCCCCAAACTCCTAACAACTCCTACCGTATGTAATGGAGTACTACCTATGTGGTAATGTATGGGCATGTTGTTACTCCCAAAGGGGATGACTATGCAACTAATGGCATTTAGCTGTAATCCATGGCTCAGGCACCAGTCATCCATCTCTGTGAGACCCTGATTGAGTATGCATGTGGCAGCTGGAGAGTTGATCATGGCACTCAGTTTGACATCAAGTGCAAACATGTTCAGCCATATTCCCCCTGTGATAGCCTGTACGTAAGACAAATATATACTGAACAAGAGAGATCCCAGGACCAAGCTGTGTGGGATGCCATGTGTAACTGATGTATAGTCAGACATGGCACCTGCAATTCTGACCATGTGGGTGCTATCCCTGATCTAGGTATCAATCCATTGTGTGAGATATGTGTCCAAATTGACGCTAGTGAGCCTATGCATAATGGCCCAGTGGGTTATTGTGTTGAATGGTTTTGCAAGGTTCAGGTAGGCTGTGTGGATAGCCGTCCCTATGTCGATGGACCTGTTAGCCATTTAAAGAATGCCTACAGGTTCAAGAGGCAAGATCTGCCCACAACAATGCTGAAATGTGTAGGACACAGTGTCTGTAGGTTCCCGATGTCTATGTGTAGGAGTCCTATGACAATATGCTCCATAGCTTTGCAGAACAGGCTACATAGGCTTACAGGGCAATATTGTCTGTGGTCCGTTGTGGCACCAACTCTGTGGAGCGGGACCACTGTCGCAGTACGCCATTCCTTGGGTACATATCCTGTGGTAACTCCGATATTGAGCAGTGATGTAATGTGAGGGTTGCGTTTGTCATGATGCTCGTGTATGATGCAGGTTGGGACAGCATCTGGTCACATTGATACTCTGATGTATGCTGTGGGGAGGGCAGCACTCACCTGTTACTGTGTGATGTCAGGGAGGTTATACTCTGTTGGGATCGATAGTTACTCCTTAGGGGGGATTGGTGGGAGACATCTGCACTGAACCTGTTTGCCAGGATGTAGGCAATGCCAGTGGGTTCAGGGTAGCTTTAGTCAGTATGCAGTAACTCACAGCATATCAATGAGTGTCCACCCAGGTTCCTGACATAACTGAAGAAGGCCGTGTGATAGTCCTATGTGTCAGGTGCAATTGTCTGGTAGAAGTGGCCCTTTTAAAAAAGTCCATGAGTGATTGTAGCTGTCTGCTAGTACAGATCACAGATGCCTTTCCAGTCTGAGATTGTGCTCTATCATGTAGTAGTGTCCTCCTGATGTTGTACAGCTTATTAATGGCTGGGGTCTACCAGACAGGTCCCCTGCCATTGTAGTAGTGGGTCTTGTTGTTATTTGGGATAGCACAATCCATGCAGTCCACTAGGTGTCCATAGAATATGTATGTAAAGGATGCAGCAGTGTGAGCCATATATGCTACTGTCTCAGGATCTCTGAAGGATACCACCTTGCTTCTGTGAAGTGAGATGTTGGCTCATGAGAAGTTCACTAAGATTACCCAGGATGGGTGTGTGGAGGGTATATGTATGTCCTGTGAGATACATGTATGTTCTGACCTTACCAATGAGGGATATATCGCTGGTGTGGAACATAGAGTCCCCATGTTGGTGATGAGCAGGTCCAATATGTATTCCCCCTTGTGGCTGTGCTGACTGGTTGTGCCAAAGCATATGAGTCCACAAATTGTAGTGACTGTTGGGTGAGGTTGTCGGGGCTTGAGTAGTATCCCCAGTCAATATGTGTGAATATGAAGTCACACAATATAATGGTGTCTGTGGAGACCTTCATATTCTCCATAGTTCCCAAAAAAGCTGAGTGTGGTTCCTGAGTTTGGGAGTGTGTTCTGTAGCAGGCAGCAAACTGAAAGGCAGTATTGCACAATGGTAGTTGTATATGTATGGTCTGTAATGCTTTGTGCAGTGCTACTAACCTGGAGGTGTGTGTATCTGTGATGTATATGGATACTCTCCTAGTTGTGTTGTCTGTTCCAAGTCTTGTTGTCAGACAGCATGGTATGAAACATAACCTGGTAGTGCTGGTGTGCATAAGCGAGCCTGAACCAGGTGTCTGTCAGTGCACAGATACTGCTCTCCTCCATACTGAGGAGAGTCCTGAGTGGCCACAATATGAGGTTAACACAACTGTTGTTGAGCAGCATTACCCTTAGTTTCATTTAACCTGTAATGTCTATGGAGGTGGGTTTGTCTTCTGAGCCCTGCTTAAAAAAGGCACTCTGGTGGTAGCAAGAACCTTAGCCAGCATACCAAAGTCCAAGGGTGACAGGTGCAAGCTGTCCATAGTGATGCTACATAGCATGTTGAGCATGTCACCATATGCTGACAGACACTGTATCCCCTATGAATGAAACAAATTTGTTAGCCAACTGTTAAATGTGATTTGTGTGTCTGTATACTGTGACATCATAATTGGTGGGTGTAAGATGCTAGTCAAGGTCAGGGTCATACTGGCCTGGGCTACATGATCAGAGTGTACCTCCATGTATCATGTCATGTCGTCCAGGGAGTAACGTCTGAGGTTACACACACCAGCATGGACAATGATGGTGCCAGTCTTGTACTTGCTTTGGAGTGACCTGACTGCCTGTGTTATGTGGCAGATCCTGGCACCCAACAGACAGCCCAAAGTGACTATTCCCTTGTCAGGGCTGGTGAGTGGTACGTCAGTGTGTCTGAACATAAGTGTCGCCTATTACAAGTGTATTAGGTGTGTTGTTTAGCCCGAAGGGCAGTGACTGTGTGGCACACTGACATTGTGAACTTTGTGATATGTGGGTATTGTAGTGGGGAAGCAGGTGTGTGTGTGTCTGCTTTGGAGGTCTCTGCTGCTTAGGTAGAGTACATTTACAGCATCCGAGTATGTCAATGTGTGCTAATGTGGCTTGAGTGCTGTTGCTAGAGGATATGTGAGACTGATATGTGGTGTGTGTGGTTACCTTCACCACCTGATAGACTGTGCCAGTCATGGGTCGAGAGAGTTCAGCTCCCTGTATGTCTATATAGGTGCATCTTACACATATATCTGAGTTTGTTGGGAGGAGGAGAGGGTTGTCTGTGTACATGAGGCAGATGTGACATTGTGTCAATATCACAATATCCACCAGCTGGACTGAAGAGTACACACAAAACTGACCCCTGGACATGCCAGGATATTATCATGACATACTCTGTAGCCTGATCACAAAGGATCAGTAGGGTGTTAAGCATGTAAAAGAGTATAACAGGGATTAGTGCTCATGTTCATTAGTGTTTTGTAAAGAGGAGCTGAGAAGGAGTCCAGACTGAATCATGACACCTCCTTCAGCTATGTCATAAATATCAATGTACACCCATATATGTCCTCAGTCAGGGCCAACTTTACCTGAGTGTCAATGCCGACATCATGACAGACAGGCCCATATGTACATACCTATCCCCCACTGACAATAGTCCACATCATCATACCAGGAGATATCACATGTAGAATGGATGAGCAGCTACCCCTACTGCCAAAAGCATGGCAGCAGGTGGAATACATTGATTCCCAATATGTGTCATGCACAAACTACAGAACAAACAAATCATGCACCTGAACAGTCAACTGAGCCACGCCACCTACACAGGACGTGGAACCGTTAAATGTGTCACAGCTACATATGGCACTCCCCACAAGTGTTGGTGCACAACACGCCATGGGAAGTCAAGTCCAGTACGCCTATGAGGTCTGATCTGCAAGGTCATGGAGTCCATCATGGCTGCAGTCATAAACAGAGCTATTGGAAGCTGACACACACACAACCCTACCAACTGTGGCATGTTCATATGTGGATCATGGTTCCCAAACATGCTAGATTGTTTGCAAGGCAGCCACCCAGGACATATATCAATAAACACATCTACACCTGTGTCACATAGACTTTGAATAGACCTTTATCAACATCCCAGACACATGTAGTGTCCACAAAACCAAGAAGCTGTGCATAAATATGTGTTGACATATGATGGAATGTCAATGTGTCCACAGATAGATCACACAAGGTAAGGATACTGAGGTCATGTTCAAGCTGTTGATACCTGCTGACCCACATGGACCATTCCTGGAATGGCATAAAACAAAGTGTACACACATCAGCATGTCCAGTCTGATGATGCCACCATCCTATAAATACAGCAGGAGAAGGGAAACCAGCCAGTAAAGCAAATAGTGTGCCGTGTTAGTGCGTCTCTCTCTCTCTCTAGTATCATAACATAGTTAGATAGGTGTTTAAATCCTGCAAACAGTGAGTGTGTGTGTATGTGTGCAATTGTCTTTGAAAGGAGTGCCCTTTTTGGAGACTGTGAAAACACACTAAAAGAGGTACATTCCTCTTTGGAAAGTCTGATGATGTCACCATCCTACAAATACAGCAGGAGAAGAGAAACCAGTCAACAAAGCAAATAGCGTACTGTGTTAATGCGTCACTCTCTAGTGTCATAACATAGTTAGGTAGGCGTTTGAATCTTACAAACAATGAATGTGTGTGGGGGGTTGTGTGTATGTGTGCAATTGTCTTTGAAAGGAGTGTCCTTTTTGGAGACTGTGAAAACACACTAAAAGAGGTACATTACTCTTTGGAAAGTCTGATGATGTCGCCATCCTGCAAATACTGCAAGAGAAGAAGCACAAGCCATTAAAGCAAATAGCGCACTGTGGTAATGCATCTTTTTCTAGTATCATAACATAGTTAGGTAGGGGTTTGAATCCTACAAACAGTGAGTGTGTGCATGTGTGTAATTGCCCCTGAAAGGGGTTCCCTTTTTGGAGACTGTGAAAACACACTGAAAGAGGTACATTCCTCTTTGGAAAGTCTGATGATGTCACCATCCTACAAAAACAGCAGGAAAAGGGAAACCTGCCAATAAAGCAAATAGCGTGCCATGTTAATGCGTCACTCTCTAGTATCATAACATAGTTAGGTAGGGGTTTGAATCCTGCCAACAGTGAATGTGTGCAAGTGTCTTTGAAAAGAGTGCACTTTTTGGAGACTGTGAAAACACACTGAAAGAGGTACATTCCTCTTTGGAACGTCTGATGATGTCACCATCCTACAAATACTGCAGGAGAAGAGAAACCAGCCAGTAAAGCAAATAGCGTGCCCTGTTAATGTGTTTCTCCCTAGTATCATAACATAGGTAGGTAGGGGTTTGAATCCTGCAAATGCTGACTGTGTGTGTGTCACTGTTGGTCAACACTGTATGGGTTTTGCTTTTACTATGGTATGATGACAACAGTAAGTGCATTGCAGACATTAGGTATCTGTGTGGCAAATATATATGTGTACATGTCCCCTCAATCAGTACATAGGTGTGAAGCCTGCATACTACATGAATACATTTGTTTCCATTGACAGGTTGTGCCGCTGCTACTCAGATCGTAAGTCACATATGTATGTATGTGACACGGCCATCCACTGTAATGTTCTGTGGCCAAGGTCATCTGTGGCACACACACCATTGACAGTTACTTAAGAGTAGTGTGAGTGAGGGTATATGCCTGGGGTATATGTCAGACATGGTCATACACAACAAAGTCTGTCAAGAATGGACAGTCTTTACAGATGTATGACTGCCTTGTGGATATGCATTCAGGCCTCTAATGTCTGTGACACACCTTGGGACTCCACAATACCTATTGATATGTGGATACCAAGGGACACATGACATAACATGGGTCTGTATGTACACAATGGTGCCCGACATACATGTTGAGGGCTACCACCAGTGTGGTACTGACAGGATAGTATGTCTAGTACACGAGGATGACTATGCCATAGTCGGCTTACTGCTATACAGCATGTATCACACAACAGGTATCTGTCTATATGATACCCTTGTGTAGGATATGCGTCCCATCCAGGGAATGCATTGTAGGCCATTCCATGCATTCCCAGATTTGGATGGACACATCCCTAGTGTGTCTGCATGTACCTAAGGGGGGCTAGATGACACACAAGTGTGGTCACAGTAATGGGTGGTGGTCATCACCACTGGTTAGTGTTATAGTGCAGCACCGGAAGGATCCAATTGATACTGGGTTCCCTACTACTGTGTGTCATTTGTCAGGACATCATCCAATGATTGCTTATAGTCATGCTGTTGAGGTTGTGTATACCACCAGACTGCAAATCATTGACTGATATTAACGGTATCACTCGCAGCATAGTGTCAACCCATGTCATACACACGTCTACCCATGTTAGTACATAACTCATAACTGTAGTAGAATGCATACTGGCCATTGAAAGATGCAATGGGATGTTAATAATGTGTACGACAGGGTATGCCATAATCCCATGTGTCCACTATGCACGTACATCCAGACAGTGTGCACCCACCATGTTCACAGATGTACACTTGCTAATCTGTACTGCACACTTTACACATGTACTGTCCACTCTATAACACATGCTCGCAACACATCACACATCAGCCAAGTGGCACATGGGTGGATAATACATACTCAGATCTAACAGTGGTGTATACAATGCTACATTGACAATCAGAGCTTTGATGCATAATGTCTGCTCAGATATACCTACAAGGATGTAGTTAGACTTCCTTGCTGACAACTCGCTATTATTGCTACACTGCTATAGTGTCACCCTGTGCATCAGCACCATGTTAGCCTGTCCCTCCATCGATAATGCAGATGACAGGAGGCGGCACAGGTATCATCATATGCACAGGGCATTTTGTTTTTTGCCAGAGCCTGACATTGACCCATCCAATCAACATGTCTGTGTGTGTGTGTGTGTGTGTGTGTGTGTGTGTGTGTGTGTGTGTGTGTGTGTGAGGGACAACAGTACAGCATGGGCCAATGTTGATGTAATGTGTGTGTGTATGTGTGAGCCCTAGTTGTTTGCTTAATGTGTGTGTGTCTGCATGCACACAGCTCCACCATGTGGCTGCCATATACGGTGGTTTGTGGGACAGCCACAGACTGTACAGATCACTGTCTCTGGCCATGGACACAGTACCTGTGCCTGGCAGGGGTGCTACGGACGGTATCGGGTACCAACCCTGACTGGGTACTGTGATCAGAGGCAGAGGTATGACGACTGGACCCATGTCCCTGCTGGGACTGGCCAGAGCCACATGCATGTGGTCTACTGGGATGGACAATGGACAGGCCAGCCCCAGCATTGCTAGGGATGGTACTGCCACTATGGGAGCGGCTGTGAGCTGTGGGCTGTCCGTGACCACTGCCAGCTGTTGCTGGCATGCGTCTGCATCAACGTTATAACCATCCAGCACAGTCCTGGCTTGAGGAAGACATGTTGTGGAGGGCATCTATTGCCTCCCCCCAAGTCTATCAATGACCTCGGTGTATGTCCAGATGGCACGGGCAAGGTCACGGATGCTGTCATTGATAGCGGTGTTATGTGCCCTCTGCACCCTAAGTCCCTGCCTGGTGTACTGTTCCATATGTGCCTGAGCCTGCATTACAGCCCGGAACATAGTGGTCATCGTACGACCTGTGAGTGCACACCTGCCAGGGGCAATACGTCCAGTGGTGCTCCCCCGAGAACCCCTGGACCTCCACCTATGTGGTACCATTACAGGTCTACAGCTATGGCTGCTGTGAGGGAATGCACGTGCCATGGGTACCACACTCTCCTGGTCAATGCCAACTGTATGCTGTCCCTCCCCTATGGCCATTGGTGGTGAGGGATGTAATGGCAGTATGCGTGTGCACACAGATGGGGTTGAACGCTATGTACTGTCAATTGGTGGACCAATGACAGACCCTGTCAAATCTCCCTGTGCCAAAATACATGTGTCATCATCACCACTATCCGTGACAGTGGCTTCAGGTCACCTGTTGCTTTCACCAACCCCTAACTCAGCACCTGTGAGAGGAAGACAGGAAACACATGTTATGGTCTGCACATGCACACATGCACACATGCACACATGAACACAGGCACACAGGCACACAGGCACACAGGAACGCAGGAACACATGCACACTCCTCACTACAGCAGATACACATACACAACAGAAATCCAAATCATACTCAATACTGGTTGAAGGTGGGTGACAGTATCACAAGGCAAACAGTCATGCACATGTGTCAGCATGCAGAATAAGTGTTGATCAAGTCCATGCAGTGTGAGTGTAGACAGCCATAGTTAATGACAGTGTACATGGCTGTGGTGCATGTGTGTACATGTTTAGTGATTGCCTACACCCTGGAACACAACGTGTACAAGGACACAACATTTCTGTGCAAGTATTATAAGCTCCGCAATGTCCTGTGCACCATCACACACAGGTATACATACCATGGCTGCGTGTGTTATCTGTGCGTCACATGGATGTCCATGTCTGATTGCAGTGTCTGTGTATGTAGCAGATAATTGTGGACACAGGTGTAGCACATGCATGCTATGTACACACACGGGATGAGTGGTGCATGTATATGTGATGGGATACCAATCCTGGACATGGCCAATGAACAGTATGGGGTGTAGTACCATTAGCCATCATCATTATGCATCATGTGGTCACTCAAGGCCACTAAAGTGTGCTAGACCACCGCCTAGCATGCTGTACCTGAACCGCAGTGCCGTGGCTAAGTTCACAATTACACAGCCACGTTGCACAAGGGTGTGTGAGGTGTCCAATAGGGAGCATTGCCTAACACAACTGTGTTATGTGTTGAGGAATGTTGCAGAGCCCCATGCTAGGCCCCTACCCCTCAGGTGTAGTATGTGTGGTGTGTGGATGACATGTGGGATACTGAAGTGTGACCTGGCAGCGGGTGTCCAGTTACACTATGTGTAGCATGTTGAGGTGTACTGCATATGACAAACGTGTTATGTTGTGTACATGTGTCAACTATGCCTATCCAATGTGCAGTACAGTGTTGCCACATTTGTGTCTGATGCTCTGTGCATTGCATGTGATTGAGGCAGCTACTGACATTACTGAGATGTTTCACGTCTCACAGCAAACATGCACAGCATGTATTATGCGTAAGTGTGCTATGTGTACATGGCCTACACCTCACCTATGACATGCACAATTCAATACCAAGTTTAAAGTGTTAACACACTCACCAGCATGTAACATCTGCCCTGCTGTCACACCAGAGGGACCTGCAAGAATATGACACAGTTTGTCAGTGGCCACAACTGTGGCATTGCTACTGTGAGTGTGCTAAACTACAGTAGAACAACAGGCATAGGTGTACAAATACTATTAAAATTATCAGTATTGCACACAATAGGCAGCACAACTGCTAAACACAGTACACATCTCACACATGCATAATCTAACAATACAGGTAACAGTAGTCTACATCTAGGGCATGTTACCTGCACGCTCCATGTCACCATGCTGGGTGGCTCCGGCCTCCATGACAACACATGTGTGATATTGTTGCTGCTGTAGACCAGGAGCCACCACACTTAGCAGCAGTTCCTCCACTCTGGTGAGGGGGGGATGTACGGTCACCCCACCACCTGTGGCAAGCTGTTGTCTGTGGATATCAGATGCATGCCGCCGGACATGTCTAATTAAATCACTGCAGTGATGGCGTACCTGCTCATATGTCCGGTTATGCATGCCTATGTCATTTACCCGACGAACAAGTTCTTGCCACAGTGCAGTACACTCCTGCTGGTGCTGGCTGCCCCTTGAAAACAGCAGGGTATAGTGCTGAACCAGGCTGTGGTGGATTTCCTGTTCCTCTGCAGCTGTGTAGCAGGGGTTCCTGTGATGAGCCATAAGCCTGGAAGACAAGTAAACGATATGTGTGAGCAAGTCATGTGGCACACTTAAAATTATACAGTACAGATATCAGTTAACTGCCATATATAGCATCTGTTCATCTGTCAGATGATACACACATTCAATACCACATATCAGTGCTCAGCCCACAACTGGCTGACATTGCCTGCCACACTCCATATGACACACCAGTATACACCAGTACTCGGCTCACTGTTTGGGATCCAATGCACAGCCTTGCCAGGGGTGCATATCAAGCTAAATGCATGCAGAAATATGTCAATCTATTGCAATGAATGTGAAGTACAGTTACAGTGTAACCAGTAACCCACCCTAGTCGTTGATGCCATACCCCTACCTAACATATGTGCACAGTTGTTAATATAGCTGGCATACTATACATGTTGCTAGGTACACATGCAAACCCTGCATCACACATGTGATTGCGGACATGGTACAGGCATCATTACACACACATCAGACATTCATACAACACACAAATGTATGCTAACACAGATGAGCATTTTCTATGTACCTTACAGTACTGTGTGCACCTACTTACAGATACCTATGCCTGAGGAATGTAATCTGTGCAGACTACAGGAAACACACAAGACAGTGTTACCAGGGAATGTGAACATACACCTTACTGTGCTGTTTAGGCCTACAGCTTCAGGTGGTACAACAGTTCAAATGTCGGCTGGAGTCACCAGCAGTACCACTTACTGAGCATACATGTATTGCTTCAGCCTATGATGGAACACCACAGTCGTACACAAGGAACTACGTCACAACATATACCATCCTACTATGTCTGCATCCCAGTAACTGACACATCTTTCTCTGGCCTCACACTTAGGACACAAACAACCATGACAGAAACAACCTCACACTTAGCTATCACACCGTCGCAGACCTTGCACACATTCACTGTCACACTCATTCCACCTCACATAGCAGGTATTGCACTGTGTACATGTCTGTGTGCATTGTGTCATAAGTAAGTAATACGCTATTGTCCCTGGGGCCTACAGCCTAGACATATGCTACACTGGCCTGTGACACACATGTAATTAGATTTCACTTCTTCCTGTCAACAGGATACACAGAGGTGATTCCCAGGGCATGTTACCTATCCCCCAGACAATCATCAGGGATATGTCTGACATCTGCTACTGAAGAGCCTTGCTTGTTCATGCTGGGTGGTTTACTCCAGTGTATGGCATATTTGCCAATAGGAGCCTATCCCTCCAGCATGTACTGTTTAGTGAGGTTGCAGGGATTAGGGACCTAGGCCGTGTAACCCGGTGGGATTGTGAGGTTTTGACATGGTGGTTGTCTGACTGCTATGGGTGTGGCATACCTCTGTATGTTTGGCAGAGGTAACCTCTGGGTGGCCGGTATACAACGCACTGTAGCTGTGGTTATGTAAGTCAGTCTGCATAGGGTATGTGTTTCAGGGCAGTATTACCCTTTGTGAGGTATGTCTGTGGCCTTTCCACTTGCTGTAGTTGTCATGTGAGGTACATACCACATGGGGCATTGTGACGAGTACAGGGGAACACTGACCTATATTTCCATACATGACACATCATTTGTGATTACACGTACCACGTAGACAGATTACAAGACTAGTGTGGCACTGTGAATAACAAAGGGGAGGCTACTGTACACCTGTGTCCCATGTTCCCTTCTGACACCTTCAGTGTTAGTCAGGCAACCACCTATCTGGTAGGTAGTGGGTAAAGTGTTTTGGAATGGGGTATGGCACTGCAGTATCAACACTGGTGTTCAGTCCGTGCCTTGGTCACCAGGCACCTGTTGCAATACGTCTGACCCTGTGTCTCCCTCTCTCACTATAGATATATATATGTATAATATATATATATATATATATATATATATATATATATATATATATATATATATATATATATAAATATGTATATACATATATATTTATATATCACTCTATATATACATATCTATATATATCTATATACATATATGTATATATGGGTTCATGTCAGTACACTGACAAGTCGGGATATCGACATTCACTCCACCGACACATGAAATAATCGAAACCGCAAACACGGACATTTAACAGGTAAGAGGTTTACATTTCGCTAATCATGCCTACCACACATGCATAACACTGCCACACTTACTAAAACATGGTAGGCATGATTAGCGAAATTAAAACTCTTACCTGTTAAATGTCCGTTGCGGCTTCGATTATTTCATGTGTCGATATCGATATCCCGATGTCGTGTACTGATATGACATATATATATATATATATATATATATATATATATATATATATATATATATATCCATATATATCTGTATATATCTATATATCTATATATCTATATATATCTATATATGTATATATCTATATATCTGCATATCTATATATCTATATATATCTATATATGTATATATGTATATATCTATATATATACATATTTTATATATACATATATCTACACATATATATATATATATATATATATATATATATATATATATATATATACATATATATATATATATATATATATATATATGTGTGTGTGTATATACACACATATATATATATATATATATATATATATATATATATATATATATATATATATATATATATATATATATATATATATATATATATACATATATATATATATATATATATATATATATATATATATATATATATATGTATATATATATATATATATACACACACACTCATACTTGTAAACAGCCACTGCTGTACATATACATGCACATATATGCACATATACTGCCCACCTTTCATGGTGGGAATATTTATTATGGAACAGTTGTGAGACATACAATTGTGTAATAATATTGCACAGTGTTGTGCAGAATGCATTTCGCTGTCCTCAGGCTGTATAGCCGTAGCAGACCTCACTGGCTGTAACTCAGTCCCACAGCATTTAACCACCACATGACATATACCTGCACTGCTTGCTGTTTTCAATACCACACACTACAACCTACATAGATATGTGCACATAGCAACCTTCAAATACATATATATGTCCAGCCTTCACTAACAGTTGCAGTATGTCCCTTGCCCTATGCACATCTGCATATACATATAGATACAGACTGCTACCACATAAGGAGTGTTCACAGAATGTAGAGTACCCTTCAGACACATCATTCGGATGCCAGCAAACACATCTGTGTTACATACCTTATCTTTGTATTTCTCACCTCAGTCTGTTGTACCTGTTGATGTTTTTTTATTTGTTTAGGTTGGTGATTTCCACTGCCTCTGTTTTATTTTTTGTTTTGGTTGGTTGGTGTCTCCAACCGCCTCTGTTTTTTTTTTTTGGTTGGTCTCTCCAACTGCCTCTGTTTGTTGTTATTTATTGGTTTGGTCTCCAACTGCTTCTGTTGTTTGTTTGTTTGTCTGTCTGTCTGTCTGTCTCTCTCACTCGCTCTCTCTCTCTCTCTCTCTCTCTCCAGTTGCTGCAATTATATTATTGCATGTGTGGACAGCAAGTACAGGCTGCTTTTGTAGGTATATGCACATGTGCATGTGATGGCCTCTGCACCCATTGGTGCCCACCATTTAGTAATTGCATGCAGCCTGCTGTGTTGTAATTGCAGTTCTCACTGTGATTTCAGGACACTGCTATAAAATGATAGGTTAGGTAGGCATAGGCCTTTCAGTTGTGCAAGTTGGAGACCATGCTTGTTTGCTGTGGACACTGTTGTGTCAGTCAGAAGGTTGGTATATGTCTCATATCTGAAGCTGGGTTGTAGTCAGTGAAATGCATGTAGTACTGAAACCTGATTGTTGCTTCTTCCAGTACACTCTTCTCGGTGTGTAAGTTTACTCACACCTCCTAATGCTAACACTGGATACATGGGAGTATGTACTTTCTTTTGGAATTAGGAAATTAACTGACATGCAACAGTAGTTATTGCAATGTATTCCTATGGCTTTCCTATTTCCCTTTACATTCAGTCCTTGTAATGCATGTCATATTTCTTTATTGCAATGTATTCCTATGGCTTTTCTATTTTCCCTTTACATGCACTCCTTGTAATGCATGTTATATTTCTTTCAGCACCAACCTATTGTGTATCTGCTGTGGCTTAGTGGTACATCATGCAAACTGGTGAGCCCAAGGTGTGGGGTTTGAGACTGACAAGGGTATTTTATTTTGCTGCTAAGCAATACAAGGGCCTTGTCATATAGAGTGACAAAGGCACTTTTAAGCAGTTGTAAGTGAGTTGGCATGGGTTTGCGTGACGGTAAGCCTTAGCTTAGCTTATTGTATTTTAGCAATACTAAGCTAAGCTTAGCTTAGCTTACTTTATGTTAGCAATAGTAAGCTAAGCTTGGCGGAGCTTATCATATCTTAGCAATGCTAAGCTAGGCGCACACATGCGCACACTGGTGCAAACCCGCTGGCTACTGTTTACAAGTGCTCACTCCCACTAACCCCTGCGCTCATGTCTTTGACAGAAAAGTAAATGGGAATATAGGAATGTGGTGATAAAGGGTGCTCAAAGAGGGGAAGACAGTAGGGAAACTAGCTTGGGATGTACACGATGGGTGTGGAGAACGTCCATAGCTGCCCATTTCTTTACCAGCAACAGCTGTGCATATGCAATACATTAGGTGGGATATTTGAAACCTTCCACTCCTGAGAGAGTGGTGAGGACATCTAAGTATGTTGTACTACCAATTATGAATATCAGACACATGCACTGTTTGTGAACTGCTATACTGTCATTAGTACGTTACTCACATCTGAACAGTTTGTGGTTTGTGTTGGCATTAGCACAGTCTGCTCAGGACGACTGGACATATTTCTGGACTGTGTATGCCTACCTACACCCTTGGTTGTGCCTGACTACATGGGTATATATTACCTTTGGGTAGGGGTGAAGAAATGCAGTGTGCATTATTTATTATTGTGTGATGTTTATCTTGCTGAACATGCAGAGTTGCTGTGTACCTGTATGTCTATGAAGGCTTGTAGTCTGTCTGAGTAGCTCCCATCTGTGGACATATCCAGATGGTGGACAGAGGTCAGCCTAGTATTCTTTGACTGTGCACCACAGCAGTCTTTTCAGCACCTGAACAATGGCATTGTCACAGGTGGTTGCTAGCAGTACATGGCTACATCTTTTGCTATTTCTGTGTTGTACTTCTACATAAGGGCATGTTTGTGGGATTCATTCTACAGCTATTTGCAGAGTGTGTAACAGCAGACAAGCTGATATGCCTGTGTGTTTCTGACTCTTCCAGGCTTCAGATACTCTCACATATATTTTGAACAGCCTCAGGGAAAGGTACATATAACTGGGATACACCTGTGATATAGTTCTGACATTTTTCAGTTCAGACTTTGGGTGATTCAGACCATTTCTATTACTACACCTTTTCTGATGTGCAAGTGGTGTCTACTCTCACTTATTGACATTTGTTATTAAGTGAGATTCAACACCTTTCTGCCTACTGTTAGTACATTTCACAGGGAGTCAGTGGGGCACAGCTAACTTTTGTTTACTAATCAGGGTCATCACTGTAGAGCAGTCACTCTTGGGAGGTCTGGCCTGTGACCTATGCTAATATGCCAGTGTGTATCCTGCTGTGATACTGTGTGGGGTTTGTAAGCTGCTACTGTAACCTTATTCCCTACTAGCATGGTTAATTCTCTTTTCACAGTCATGTCATGCAATTCAACAACACCTGCTGGTTAAGGCCAACAGAACAAGATTTGTGTTATGCCATACCTATTTTCCCTTTACATTCACTCATGGTAATGCATGATAAATTGCGCATTAAGTTGTTGTAATTCAGTTGTGGTTTAGTGTACTTCATGCAGACTGGTGAGTCCAAGGTCCCGGGTTTGAGACTGACAAGGGTCTTTTTATTTTGCTGCTGAGCAATACAAGGGCCTTGTCATACAGAGTGACTAAGGCACTTTTAAGCAGTTGTAAGTGGGTTGGCGCGGGTTTGCACGATGCTTAGCAATGCTTAGTTAAGCGCACACAAGCTCACACTCACGCACCCCCACTAGCTACTGCTTAAAAGTGCTTATACTGCTAACCCCCACGCTAATTTCTTTTAAAGAAAAGAAAATGGGGAGATAGGAAATTGGTGAAAAAAGGGAGCACAGAGAGGGATAAACAGTAGGAAAACAAGCTTGGGATGTGCAGGAAGGGTGTAGGGAAGGCCCATAGCTGCCCATTTCTTTAACAGCAACAGCTGTGCATATGTTGAAAATTTGGAGTGAGTTTTGAGACCTTCCACCCCTAAGAGAGGGGTGAGGACAACATAGTTTGTTGCACTGAAAATTAGAATTATTGGTGTACATGTCCTATGGATATGTGTGCAAAATGGGAAGCTATGTATGGGGCGTACAGATTGCCCCCTTTTTTTTTCCAGGTGAGAGTGGTACGTGAGGTATGGGAAATAGGTATATTTGGGGAGGTAGGTTGGGGAGGTAAACAGACAAGACAAACAAGACGCATACAGGGGTGGAATTTGACACATGGGGTGGGTGAACACAATTGACGGGGAAGGTTGTTGGGAAATCGCAAGCCCATGAGCCCACAGATGGTAACAGTGGAACTGCGATCCCCACCCATGGGCAGTCACCACTGCACCTTCACAGCCCCGGGGGTGGCTGTGCTGGGGGCTGAGTAGGACGGGCAGGCTCACCCGTGAGACGTGCCACTCTCGCCTCTAGCTGGCATAGGGGATCAGTGACTGAATGCTGGATCTCCCTACTCACCACAGCCCAGAACCTTAGAAGGGTGACGGGTGGCCCTTCTCCGCCCACGCTTGCATGGGGGGGATGAGCCCCATCCCCTGCAGTGCTTCCACCCAAAGCACAGGACCAATGGAGGAGGGGAGTTCAGGCTGGGCACCAGAGCCACTGGTGCCAGGTGCACTCGCCAACTGAGGAGAGACAGGTGGGTCTGCTGGGACCGGCCTTCCCATATGTTCTGTGATTCGGTATGTTTCATTAAAACATAAACAACAGCATTCCAGATTAGTTGTAACAGCATTCAGTAATATTCCCATTAACCCAACATACCACAGTTCCAACAGTTGAACAGCAAACATAACACATGCATATATTGAACAACAGTGGTTATTCCAACCGCATGTAGGGATGATTGGTAGCAACAGGCTACCATGAACATGGTGTTTGAACAGGGCACATGCATCAACATGAATGCAAATATTTATGGAACAATAGGACATATATCCTGACAAATATTTAAGATTACACATACCCTCTGAGGTGCGGAATTGCATGGTTTATGCACAAACAGTAGGGTGTAGAAACCCCCCCCCCCCATTATCATCTTATAAACACTTTTACTCTACACTACATTCTTAGTGACTCAGGTGTATATTCCGTACATGTATTATTACACTTGCCACCATGCATTAGGTTGTGTAATGGGTTTGGCTAGTTCAATCTATACTTGACCTGTATCTCACATACTAACTGTCCAGGATGCAGATGTTACTGCTACATATTTCATGGTTGCATTTATATTTCTTTATCTACATACCTGGATGTTTTCACATGACATTTTCACTTCTAATTGTACAGAACCCTGCATTTATTGAAGCACACTTACATTTCTGGGGAACATATTCGCATGCTACTCGTGTGCCAGATTTACTTATGCATGCCAGCCAGTAACTGACTGTTGAGGACTGTGTATTTACTTCACAACTACTAGCACTTCCATCACCCACTTTAGATGGGACTGCAGAACTCTGGGTTGACAGCACTTTCTAGCACATTACTATTTGTATAATGCAAGGGTACAACAACATTTCACACTAAGTGAAACAGACACACTCTGGGTTTTAGACCTTTATTAATGACATTACACACTTTTCCACAGGCTCACTCCTTTATTTATTTTAAAGGTATATATGGCAGACATGTTCACAACATATTATACCTTTATTAATAGGTTAGCACACTCTTTTTTCAGGCTCATTCAAATATTGTTTTATATGACAGTGCCTGCAGAGATATTATTCCAGACATTTGTTACCTTTCTTAATGGGTTACTACACTCTTTTTCTGCCTCTCTAACATTTTTATCTGACAGTACATGTAGAGGACTTATTCAGTCCATTTTATGGCTGTATTATTGGACTACAACACTTTCTTTCATGCTCTCTCCCATATTTTATATAACAATACATGCAGAATAATCACTAACATGCCTGGCAGTGCAGCCTTAGCAGCCTATCTTCATAGGCTTGCTAATTCGTAACACAGTCACCTGCAGCTGTAAAGTAAATGAAGGGATATTGAGACATTACTATCCATTATACATACTCCATTTTAAATCCTTACATACTGCATTCCATGGCTACATACACAGTTGTGGGGCATCCCGCATCCCACAGGCCTCGTGTATCCACTGGTTCAGGTGGTCCTCCTTTCATCTCTTCAGGTCCGCATGGTGGTGACGGACCTGCTCACCAGTCCGGGAACACCTGTGGCACTGGTGAGGTCATGAGCTAACCAGTTCCAAGCCTCTGCCTTGTACTCCGTCCCTTGGAACTGGCCCTGCAGGAGTCTTGCCTCGTTATGGTGGACTAGGAGCCAAACCATGTATTTGGACTCCTCGGTGCCCCATCTCTGCACTCGGAAGTGCACTCCCTCTCCAACACCAGATATTCTGACTGCAGATGTGAGCTACAATCAGTTATGGCGTGTATTCCAGCCTGTGGGGCTTAAATATGCTGCATTTCCCGCACTTTTTTGTGATTGGCCATTTTGTAAAATTCTCGGCTGACTGCAGACCTGCTTAGTAATGGTTAAACTATCATTCCTAAGTTTATGTATGTTAATAGTGGCTGTTTCCCCTATGTTGTCATGGCTTATTGGTTCTGTACTTTGCTTATGATGCAAAGGGTCCTGGGTTCAAACCTTATCATTCCTTTATTTTAATACTGTGTAGACAGGCTAGAGGGTGTGGCTGCGTTTAAGCAACTTAGCTCTACGTTGCTCCCCTGTGCCCTACGGTGCCCTGGTTGGCACGGCACGCACGTCCGTGCAAACACATTGCTCTGGGTAAAGCGTTTTTAAATGTTGGGCAACTCTATTGTGCTGGGTAATGCCCAGTTCAGGCTTTCCATGATTTGTTGCCTGACATATGTCTCATTTATCAAAGTGTGTGAGCATGCCCAGTGTGACCTTTCCATATGTTGAGATCTGAGGTCCACTACATTTGTGGTTATGTGTGAACTTGAACAATACTTGACATTTATCATGTGTGTGTTGGTAGTCATGTTGTGTTCTTACTGCCCAACTGCTTTGTGTCTGAACCCAACAGGGATTATGCTGTGCCTGCAGGGTTTCCATGGGACAGTTTGCATACACTTGTCAACATTCTTTCATACTAACCAAACACTGTAATATTGTCATAGTGTAGTGGTTCAGTCCTTTCACTCTGGTGCACAGTGTCCAGGGTTTGAGTCTCATCACTGCTTTAAATATTTATACTGAGCACACCAGACTAATTTATGACCATGTTGCATTTTGTTCAGCTATGGCCTACTTAAACCAGGCTTGTCCAACATTACTAGTGTATTCCACAACTTGGGTGGACATTGACAAACACTAGGCTATGTGCCCTAGGGCATTTCTAATCCTAGACAGAGTGTGTTTGTCCTTCAACACACATTTTAACTGGAGTTTGCCATGACATTTTTCAAGGTTAGTATACTGTGCCTCTGTCTAACTGCGACATAAAAGTGATACCCAGGGTAAACCTACAATCTGTCATCTACTCATCAAGATTCCTCTTGAAGAGAGTCAATGAGGGACTCTCTGGCTAACCTGGACTGTGAATTTACTCAAGAGTGGAGGGAGCTTCTGGGTTATGGATCAATCACTACAGCATGTCCTAATTATTTCAGTGCTGAGGTTCAGGTCTCTCATGTGCATAGCTCAATGGGATTCAGATTTTACAAGGTGCAGCATGTGCATTGATTCCAGGTTGGACATGGCTGTATACATCAGGCACAGATCACCTCTGGGCAGGCAGTATGCCACTGTGTGGAGCTGCAGTTTGTTTAATCAGGCAGATTTGAGGTATTTCCAGTTGCTGGAGGTGACTGCTAAGGTACATCCCACAAGGGGCATTGTACTCAATTGTGAGCCTGATGAAGGATGACTGAAGAGGCACAATGACCTCCCCTGATCTAGATGTGATTACCTTCATGATTAGGTGGGTATATGAAATGTTTTTATAACCACTACAGCCGCATGGTTGTCAAATGCGATATTTCTATCAACTTGTGTCCCCAGGTCTCTTATTACTTCTTCTGTACTTAATGGATTACCACCTATGTGGTAATTGGTGGGCACTTACTGTTTTTCCAAAGGGGATGACTATACACTTTTTTGTGTTTAGCTTGATGACATGGCTGTGGCACCAGTTGGCTGTTTCTATGAGGCCCTTTTGTAGGATGCTTGTGTCAGCTGGAGGGTCAGATATGGCGCCCAGTTTGTGGTCATCTGCAAACTTGTTCAGACACAGTCCTTCCATGTTGGTCTGTACCTCCGAGAATTATATACCAAACAGGGGGGTCCCAGGACCGAGCCTTGTGGGATGCCAGTTGTAGCTGGTTTGGACTCTGACATGGTGCCAGCATTTCTGACCATGTCAGTTCTGTCCTTGAGCCAGTTTGCAACCCATCTAGTGACATAGGGGGTTATATTTAAGCTGGTGAGCTTATTTATAATGACCACGTGGGGTATTGTATGGAAGGCTTTTGCAAGGTTCAGTTAGGCTGTGTGGACCACCTTCCCCTCATCAATGGCCTTGGTGACTGTTTCAAATGACTCAACCAGGTTTAAGGGGCAGGATCTGCCCTTAAGAAAGCCACACTGGGTAGGGTCCAGTGTCTGTAGGTCTCCAATATCTTTATTTCTGAGGTCCATGATGATCCTTTCCATAGCTTTGCAGACCATGCTAGTCAGGATTCTGGGGTGATAGTTTGCATGATCCATTCAGGCACCACCTTTGTGGAGAGGGACCACTGTTGCTGTACACTGCTGTTTGGGTACATATCCTGTGGTAAGGCTGAGATTGAGCAGTGGTTTTATTTGGTGTTCAGTTCTTCTTGGACTTCATGTTGGATGCAGCCCGGGACACCATCTGGTCCCATTGATGCTGTGTGTTTTGCTTTAGGGACGCTGGCTGTTACCTGAGCATCTGCAATGTCAGGGGGCCAGCATTCTGCTGGGATAGATCTTTGGCTTTTTGGTGTGGGGGGGAGAAGTTTGCACTGAACCTGTCAGGTCGGATGTTGGCAATGTCTATGGGTTTGGTGTATTGTTTGTCATTTTGGACTAATTCTGAGCATATCTGGGAATTCCCACCCAGGTTCCTATCATCAGTAAAGAAAGTCTTGTGATTATCCTTAGTGTCCTGTACAATTTTTATCTCGTAGCTGGCCTTAGAGGATTTTATGTGTGGCCATAGTTTTTTGTCATAATACTGATCAGTGATGCCTTCCCTTTTTGGGTTTTGCTCTATCATGTAGTAGCTTTCTCCTTCTCTTGCATGGCTTGTTAATGGCTGGGGTCCAACAGACAGGATGCCTGCCTTTGGAGGATTGGGTCTTGGTTTTATGTGGGATTGCATAGTCCATGCATTCCTGAAGGTGTTCATAGAATGAATTCATAAAGGGTTCTGAGGTCTGGGCCATATTTTCCACAGGCACAAGGGCTTTAATGGATTCCACCTCAGTTTGGAGGAGTGCATAATTTGTTTTACACATGTTTTTCACTGTGGTTTTCTGGCCAGGGACTGGGGTCAGGATGTGAATATCCAGTGAGATTACTGTATGGTCTGGTCTTACCAGTGAGGGATACACTTCTCGTCTTGGCCATAGAGTCCCCATGTTGGTGATTATCAGGTCCAGTATGTTTACCCCTCTTGTGGGAGTGGTGACAAGTTGTTCCATAGCATTTTGGTTTATGACGTCTATGAACCCTTGGCCTAGGGTGTTGGAGCTAGAATAATGCTCCCAGTCTTTTTTGGGTAGTTGCAGTCGCCCAATATAATGTTGTTTGGAGAGACCTTCATATTTTCATGTGTTCTCAAGTAGGCCAAGTGGGGTTCCTGGATTTAGGAGGGTGGTCTATAGCAGGCTACGAACTGAGAGGCAGTTTTAGCCACTGTTACTTGCACGTGGATAGTCTGTGCTGCTTCATGCTGTGGCACCAACCTGGGGGTGTGAGTATCCTTGACAATTATTGATACTCACCCTCCTTTTGTAGTTTGTTCCATGTTTTGGGGCTGTAAAGCATGGTATGAGGTGTAACCTGGTAGTGCTAGGGTGCTCTTGGGAGCCTTGAACCAGGTTTCTGTTACTGCACAGATATCAGCATTCTCCATGCTGAGGAGAGTTTGGACTGCATGCATCTTGCAGTTTAGACTTCTGGCATTGGGTAGCATTACTTCTAGTTTCGTATCCCTTGTGATACCTATGGAGGTGGGTTTGTGTTTTGAGCCTTACCTATTCAAGGCACTATGGGGGTGACAACAGCCTTTGCCAGTATCCAAAAGGCCAGGGGTGATAGGTGCACGCCATCCATAGCGGAGCATCGTGTCTTGCTCAGCATGTCATCCCAGGCTGACAGGCATTGGATCCCCTTTGACTAACAACAATACTTACGCCAATTGTTGTAATTGATCACCTTCATGGGTCATCAAGTTTGCATATACTACATGGTGTTACATTGCTTAACACATGGCAATCATGCCTCATGTGGTGCTGCAGGGCTGCCTATGTTGGATGCACATACTACACTCCCTGTACATGTTTGAAAGCAGGTTGTGTCAACTTAGGGATCCCTTTTACTTTATGTGCAAGTCAGAGAGGGGTATCATTTCCAGAGTTCCTACTGAGCCAGTGTATGTGCTATGCATTGCCTCTTTGCCAAGGCCAAAGAATACTGGGCATGCCTCCTTCTGCCTACTGGGGCAGGCTCAGGTTGTTCCTTCTCCAAGTCACGCTCTGCCTGTGATGGCCTTGGCAATGGTGGGGGGCTGTTTGGCTCAGGCCTATGCTGGTCCTGCTGCAGCTGTTTTTGCAGGATCATATTATGTAGCATAGCACATACCATGACAATTTGGGTACATGTAGTTGGTGAGTACTGCAAGTCTCCACCAGATGTGTCCAGGCACCGGAACCGTGACTTGAGCAGCCCAAACACACGCTCTATTACATTACGTGTTTGTGCGTGTGCCTCATTATGGCGTTCCTGTTCAGGTGTGTGTGCGTTTCTGATGGGTGTCATCAGCCACAGCTCCAGTGCATAGCCAGCATCCCCCAGTAGGTGACCATGTGGGATGTCCCCATTGTCAAATGTCTGGTACAGCTGCATCAGATGCCAGATATGGGAATCATGGTAGCTTCCAGGGCAGCCAGCACACGCATTCATTATTATGCCCTGGGCATCACACACAACCTGGCAGTTGATGGAGGGGAAGCCCTAGCGGTTAATGTAGGCCCTACCCCGCTCACCGGCTGGTGCTTTGATGCATATATGCGTGCAGTCTATTGCACCCACTACCTCAGGGTATTCCACTATTTGCTGGAAGAGACGCATATTGCTGGTCAATACCTCACAGGAATTGGGGAAATATACATGATTACTGACATGTGCTGACATGGCATCCAGGAACTGGTGCAGTACCCTGGATGCTGATGCCTGTGATATCCCATCATATCACCAGTTGGTCTCTGGAAGGTACCTGTTGCTAGTATTCTTAGGCCAACACATACCTTGATTTCCACTGGGATGGTTTCCCCTCTGTTGGTTCTGTGTGTGAGGCGTGGCCTGCACAGCTCAACAATTTACTGCAGGAGGTCTCTGTCCACTCTATAGCGCTCCACTATCTCCAGCTCATGTAACCCCTGGTAGGTGACCCTGGGCCTGTTCACTCTTCTCCGTCTCCTCACTGTGGATTGTCCGGCAGCATTTGCATTGTCACCACCCTCAGCATGTTGCATATGTCGCCTTATAACAGATATGGCAGCCCCTAGCATTTTTTGTCTGAGTGAAGCTTTTTCAGTTTTCACTTCTAGTAGCTTACTCCAGTGTTGCAGTGTCTCTTGAGAGACATATACTGCACTGTTGTTTGCAGAGTTTTCAGTGCTGGTCTGGGCTACTGTTCTGCCTTTGTAATTACCTGCTTTTGATTGTTTTCACCTGCTAGCTCTGCTAGTATTCCCTGGTAGCTTCATACAATTTGTTGTGCTTTCTTTTTCCTGTCTGTTTCCTCAGGGGGGAGCGACGCGCACACAGGGGCAAACACGCGGACAGCAGCTAACACGCGCGCGCACATGCTTAGATGGACTACAACTTGCTTATTCGGGTTAAAATGCGTGCACACCAGCACAAATGCACTTACAAGTCTTTAAACAGCCTTATGCATGCTTACTCTCGCTTAAACGCGCGCACTCACGCTTACACGCGTGCGCTTCATCTTACTCGGGCTTCCCAGCGTGCACACGCGCGCATGCACGCTCAGCAAAAAACTTTGGTGTTCTCCACAGTGTACACCTTCCATTTCTTGGCTTTCCCATGTCTACCTGTTGACACACCTCTTTCCATGATGTCTAACTGACAGCGTTCACATGCCACTCTGCTCCAATGAGCTTCATTTCTTTCATACATACCCCCCTGTGATGTCACCTATCTCCTACTTTGTTACTCCCCCTTATCCTACTCCTACACTCCAGGGAATGTGCTCATTTGCTATGTAAAAGTGTGATTCACTATCCTAACACTCATTTACATAGGATTGCCTACTAATGCTTAGTTACATTTCTTACACTGAGCTTCCCCCCTTAGCAACCCCTACTCGGTGGCCATGTTGTTTTCAGCCTGCTATTCCCTTACATTGTAAATTGTTGGTTTGCATAAAACCCATGTTTATGGGTTTTAAATACTTTTCTGTTTTTTTTTTTAGCGCAGCCCATTTGCGCGGCACTGCACTACGTTTAAACATCGGCGATCGTCGAAAAAAAAAACATTTTTATTTTAATTTTGCATGGAGGTACATTGCCAGTGGCCACATATTTGGCCAGTGGCATGCTTCCTGGAACATATGCAACCTTTATTTGGAGCTGACAAGGCTCCATTGTGCTATTTGCAGAACGGTACTCAGTTGTCAACTGAGTACATTTCTGCAGATAACACGGCTCTTACATGGACAGGTTTGTGCTGCCTGGATCGTAAAATTACCTCATTTGCATGCCTTTCGGCTGCAAGTGAGATAATTTGCATATCCAAGCCCTGTCCGTGTAAGAGCCATTTTAGGAGCTCTCTCTTACACGCCCCTGCAGGCTGTTCGTGGATCGCTCGTCAGACATGATGGCTGCATGGAGTCTTACACTACTCTTAGACTCCGTGCAAGCCATCATGAATCCGGCCCATTATCCTTTTATTATTATATTTTATTAACTGTTCAAATATTTTTAATTTCTTCCAGTTTATCACATTTTATACAAATATTTTTAATTTCTTCCAGCTTATCACATTTTATAGGTTTTCCTTCATTTTATCCCAAGTAGTTTCTGCGGTGACTCATATGTTTGAATGGCTACAATGCGAATGCCATTTAGCCATTCAAACATATGGGACAAATGTCAAAAATGGTTTTCAGCTAAACCATTTTCAACATTTGTCCTCGGAAGTGCTCTGTAATTCACTCTAACAAGTCACACAAAACCACAATCGCACATACCATTTGCGACAAAATGAAGGTAAACCCATTTTATATATTTACGTAGTGTTGTTTTTGTGTTAATGCTATCTTGGAAAATTAAAACAATTTTGTCGAACAACTACAGTTTCATAATACAAATCTGTTGTTTGCAACAAGAGCACTTTATGGAATATTTTAAACATTGTACAACATTTAACAAAGCCAACAAACCTAAGAATGAAAAAAAACTATGCAGTCATATCACTGCAAAAAAAAACAAAAACAAAAAAAAAACAGTCAGGCTGTAAAAAAAGGTGGCGAAGGAGTCCAGAAAGAAAGTTCACTATGAAAGAGTCTCATTGCTCTAAACTGTCCACATTTGTGCAAAATATCCAGATTTTTGCCTCCTCTTTATGGCCCGTTCCACATAAAATTTGTGGTTTTCTGGCAAATCAGTGAGGATTGAATTCAATAAATAATGAGACATTTTGAGTTTTAGACTTCATATCCTTCATTAAATGCATGTTATCACAAACCTTTTTATTCTAGCAAATTTCTAAGTTTATAAGAGCAATATTTACAATTTGTCCCTATTTTTGTGCTTTTGTCCCTCCAGTATTTTGGCTTTGTACAGATTTTTTGTGCTAAGAGGTTGAGAGGTATGAAGAGTCTTCATCCAACTGAACATACATGATTCACTTAGAAGAAAGAAGGAGTTAAAATCCAACAGACTGAACATGGTACATGATTACAGAGGTCAATTACTGCATTTAACAGTCAACAACATTAGACGTCTTTGTTGCACTAATGGAACATAGTATATATTCAGCAAATGGAAACCAGTTCTGACAATGAGCAAAGTACTGGAAGGCAAGACATTAGATGTTACTGGGAAAAATTGAAGGGATATATTTCCTTCTTTGATTTGTGGTGACATCATAGTATTAATTATCCAGTAGTAATAAGGTGCACCTTCAAATTGGGGGTGTGCCTTAACCCACTACATACAACACTGCTTCTATTTGTATTTCCCAAATGATATTGCTTCAGTTTGATAAAACAACATACTGTCATTTATGTTTGGTGAGCCATGAGCTGCTTCACTTATGACTGCTTTCTTTTAACACACAGTAAGGGACACACATTACTTTATAGTGACGGTTCTGCAACTTACATGGGTCCTTTAACCCATATTTTTAGATGTCACATTGCTAGTGAAGCAAACACAAAAAGACTAGTAATGGGCAAAGAGTCATGAGTCAGTACCAGGTGAAAGAGCAACACATCATCACTTCAGAACATTCCCTGAAGGACCAATGCCATTTACAGGATGAAGTATTGTTCTGCTTAATGAACTTTAGTAGGTCCCCCAGACTGACAGTTCATTCTGTTGTTGCTCTAGAGAGAAAAAAAGTGAAAATGTTCTGTTCTTTTACCTTCACATGTTGACTAAGACTTCCAATATATCAGAGGCAGTTCTTGAGAAAGCTCAGATCTGACAACAATAATGACAGATTCAAAAAGTCTCCCCTCCAGCTGTCTTTTTCTTTGAGCACACAGTACAGCACATAGTATGTTTTTCAGTCCAAAATCAAGAAACCCCCTTATCTCAAAAATGTTGATCTGGCTTTGCAGGGCTATTTTGTGTTTTTTGTGTGAAACATGTTAAGATATATTATTGTGGCAACTGCGTCTTTTTATTATATGTGACTAAAATCAAACATCTGAGATGTGTTTAGTTAAGTGAGTATAACTGTTAAGTATAGTCATAAATTGTGGAAGAAAGTCACCCCTGCCATAATCTGACCACTGTAAAACAAAATGTTTGAGATATACATAGTCAAGTGGCTCTAATTGGTGGGCAGTCTGTGGATGATAGAAGCTGACTCTGCTGCCAGTTAGTGGTTATTGTGAATAGATGCCATACAACGTAAGCAACAGCAATGTGAGAATCATTTTTTATATATGCTGCCAGTCCAGATTATAATTTTGCACTTTGCTGAAATTCATAATCTGTGCTTGTGGTATGTACAGGAAAATGGCCTTTGTTGCCACATTATAATCTAGGCTCATATAATTTTACAACTTGCTGAAATTTATAATCAGAGTTGGAAAATGTACAGATAAATGGTCTTGTAGCAAAATTATACTCTGGGCTAGCAGCATGAACAGGAAAATGGTTACTCCATGCTACTTTTAATGACAACCTCAACTATTTGACTGGATACTAGGCTTTTGATCTTGGCTAAAGGATATTATCTAAGCAAAAGGAGCCAACTTGCATTCGGAACCATGAAATGTTTTATGCCAAAAGAGAGACCTATGTATCTGTTCCATGGCATTTCCTTGCAACTGTTTTTAAATTACTTGTTTGCTGTTCTGCATTTAGTTATATTCTGTGCCTACAAATGTTTCTTAATTTTTTTTTCTGTTGCTAGGCGGAGGCTTAGGGAAGGCTGCATCTCTATGGTATCTTTGCTTGGTGAAAAAAAAATGTTGCCATTTTACTGGAAGGCAGGATGTACTGGAATTTTAAGACTTGTCTTTTAGGCATTTGCAGTTGTGCTCAGCAGCTCCCCAATTACCTTTGTTTGATAGAGCATGTTTATCTTTTCTCTAATGGACTCCTGTTTCAGTTGTAATTCTGGCAATTTTGATTAAACAAATGTGGATTTTTCTTGTGAAGCAAGTTTTTTTTTTTTTGGCAAAGTTGATTGTGCCTCTTGATCTGTAGTTGTATGAATTAGGTCATATGCAAGTCCACATTTGAAAATGATATCAAATCAAAAACAGAGACTGCTTTTTAATGGCATGTGATTTTTAACTATAACAATCTTCACAGCCATTGTTAGGGATGCTGGCAAACTGCACACCACCTACTTACTTCAAAAACTGGAATGAGGTTCTTTTCTATGAAAGCAGGCATTTTTTTAGCAAAGGTTAATCTGCAGCTTAGTGAACTTTTCTGGTGATGGCTGATGTAACTCTTAGCATGCAGTTGTGTGTATTATTATATGCCATGTGCAAGCCATGCTTTAAAGGTGATGTAAAATCAAAAACAGAAACTTATTTCATAAAGCAAGCAATGCTTTACTGCATTCCCAGCAGCCTGTAGTGATGCTGGCAAAGTGCCAGCAGCTGTTGCCTACATAAACACTTCATAGCTGGAGTTAACACGACTGTAAAAATTCTACTGCTGGTATTCAAATGTGTGCCAGTGAGACACTGTAAGAATGTCTGAGTAATCAAGACCTTTAACTGGTGTTCTGATGCAGGCATGTAAACCCGTTCTTGATTTGTAGTGTATGTCAATGTAAAATAGTTTCTTAGCTCATTTTAACTAATGGATTGCTCAGCAGGGTAATGACTTTCAGAGTATGAGGAATACTGGCATGAAATGTTTCTATGGTACTCATTTTAGAGAGCTTGCTGTCAAACTGCGCCATTGTTATGCATGTGTAAAATAATGTAATCATGTTTTGGATGAAAACTGCACTAATTTACTATCATGGTTTATGTGCTTCTGGTTCATAAATAGTAAGTTGAAAATTTGCCCTACAGATGTTGTTTTAATAGTGATGAAGTTTAAATGATTATTAAAAACTCTTTCCTTCTTCCTATGTTATTATGGTGATCATGTCAACTGACTGTTGTGCAGGTTTATATAAGTAACACGTTGTAACATTTTCGTATAAAATGTACAGAGAAGATATTTTAGGGATCATACTGTCAAACTCCGGGCCATTAACTAATTCCATTTGTAAATGTTTTCAGTGTCATAGTTCAGGCAATGGTGGTCCATTGCTGAAAAGTTTGACTCAGGATTTTAATTTTTGCCACTTAAGGGCATTTAAGTATCTCTCATTTCTCTTGCTTACAGATTCAGTGGTAACGTTTTTTTTTCTATTTCTAGATTAGTCTTTTTTTTGCTATTTTATTAAATACTGATATGTGGAAGGTAACTGCAGAGTGGTTTTCCTTGTGGTCTGAGTTAGTGCTGAGAGAAGAAATGGTTGCCAGTGAGATTTTGAAGGGTGAGAGGGAGAAGGGGTCAGTCGGTAACTATGATTTCTAGGTAGACTGCATTAGTTTTTTGTTGTGCATTTATCACATTTGATTTATAGGTAAAAAGTACTCTAGTAAGACTACTGTTACGTTATTAGTGTAAGGGGCTGATGCTTCAGGAAGTTTTTTTTTTTCATATAGTGGTTTAGACCTGGATGGAATTCACAGTCACAATGCTTACACTCTCACTTCATGCTGCCAGAGGATGCAAGTTGTACTGAGGTGCCGTTGTATCGACAGAGAACTGCAACCGTAGACCATGCTGTTGAAGAACTGGAGCCATAATTAACTATTTCTGTTGTTGCCCTAGCAGATGTTGGGAGATGTTGCCCACTAGAGGGCAGTAACTCTACTCACTTACTGATACCCTTCTGTAGGATACGAGCCTCACCACTTCAGTTACTGGTGCAGTTCCTCCACTGAAGGATGGGGCCATACTGAGCTACTACTACTTTTGCATAATTGATGTCACATGACCCAGTGCCATACTGAATCTTTTTCTATTTAAAAGCAGTGCATCTCTTGGAAGAAATTCAGATGCAACTTCATTATCATTAGAATACATATTGATTTACAAAGATCAGCATCAAAATTACGAAAAGGCATTTCTGTGTTACCATCACTTGCCTGTACTATCCAGTTTTAGCCCTTTTTATAGAAAACATGGGGCATTCATGGTGCACACAGGCTATGCACATAGTGTAGAATGGATCCCCTGTACATGTTACAGTGGATCAAGTGTTAGTAAGCAAGCAGACAAATTGCCTCCTGATTTTTTTTTTTGGTTTCAGTACTTCACCATTTTGATAGTCTTTGGTATGTAATGTGGTCAGGCCTAGCAAGAGGGCAAAGTTCTGCCACAAAATTGCTGCAGACTGTATTCTATCAAGATGGAGGGAAACTGTTCTGTTCTGCATGCAGCTGCTACCTGTATCACACCAAGAAGGATACTACTGTGAGCCACATGGCAAGCCAAACAAGCCCAGCAAAACCAAGAGAAGGGAGATAAAAATAATGCACCATGGCAGACAATATTACTCAAAATGGAAGAAAAGGTAGCCAGAGGATTGTTGGATATCTTACAAGCATGGTTTGCTGCAAATATTATTATTGAAAAACTGGACAATTCTTATCTACAGCGGTGGATGGGAAAGTATGCAAAAGGAATGGTGCACTGCCACAGTCAGATAGCCTGCACTAACTGTACCATCCAAAGGAGCAGAAACACAAGTAAGCAGACACAGTGCTAGATGAGGAAGACCACTGCCAACAGTATGGAACAAGAGCACAGACAGAAATGCACATTGCATTCTGAATGTTATTGTGCTCCAGGGACGAAAATCATACATGGCCATCTGCATGGAGCTCTCAACTAAGCATATCTCAACAGTGGCTCAAGATGTGTTGGAATTACTGGAAACTGCAATGCTGACCCCAAAAAATCTATCTGCCTTTATGAGCAATGGTGTGTGCAACTTGATTAAAATCATTAAGGAAGCACTTCATGCAATACTGAGACAAAATGCTATACATGTTCCTTGCTGAGCTCATGGATTGCTACTTGCCGGTGACATGTGGATTCATTATTTTAATTGTTTGTGAATTTGTAGGACTAGTGCAATATGTCTTCCAGCAGTTCCCAAAATAAAAAACAAGATTATGTAGTTCAGGCTTGAGAGTAAGTGTATTAGTCCTGAGGAGATAGAAAACATGTTTTGTAGCTGTGCAGTGCCATGAGCAATATTTCAATACCTGCAGGGCTTCTTTGGTTGAAATGAGAGTAATGCAACATTCATGAGCTAGCTATGGGCTCTGCTGCATGACTGGTACTCCAAGCTTGAAACTCAGTTGACCTTCACCACCAAAAATTCATCACTCTTGATCACAATTATTGAAACCATACAGTTTAAGAGCAGCTCTGTTATGATCTTTCTCATAAAACATGGTAATGTCATTTTGGTCACTATGAAGCTTGGACAAGGAAAACTATAGGCCTTGGTAATAAGACTGATGACTTTTCTTTGCCTGCTTATGCACAAGGAAAAGAAATACAACACCGAACTGTTCATGTCTGCTTTGATAGTCATCCTATGAAAATTGGTGAAGCAATGGGATAGCAACATTTCAATTCTTTTCTTAAAAGCCTGAAGAATCCTGAACCCATTTTATCTACTGTAACTTACCAATTATTTTCAATTACATTCCACAAGTATGCCATTTTATAAATGGGTTATCCTGGCTGACGTCTTAAGGACAGAGAAATCTATGATATCCAGGAACTGCCACCACTGTCCTTATTTGATTTGCATACCTGTGTAGATCCTAACATATGGATCATAGTTTCCATAACTAAGGCAAATTTTTTTCTCTGCATATAGAAAGGTCTTAAGTGAGCAATGCTAAAATCTGTCTGTTAGCAAGATTAAACTGTTAACCATGTTGCAATGGGAATGTGAATGCTTTTATGTGCATTATATATCTATATTGTTAGCTTAGGGATGTGAGAATTCCCACAGTAATGCACGATTCTTCACAATGACCTGTACCTTTTCTATTCTGTTTCAGTTTCTGTTTAAACTTTACCAGCCCTGGGTGAATACCACTGCACTGCAGTTTTGTGAAAGCATTCTTGTTTAACCATAAATTTTCTTCCGAAGCCTGATTATACTACTTTTTAGTATTGCATTTTAAGAGTGTTTTGCGACTACATGTGTACATGTTATTAATTGTGTTTATCTATTTATTGCATTTTTTTTACCAGGATGGTCCAACTCAGTAGGCAAGCTGCACCTTTTCAGCAGAGGTCCGGGGAAAAAAGCTCCACAATAAAATGAGTAAACAGTAAAACAATAGATAATACATTTTAAACAGTAAGTATTAATACATTTTAGGTCAATATAAGTTAGTCACAGTTTGATAAAGATTTTTTACACCTAATAATAACAGTGTATAGTAGAATAAAAAAGTCATAGAGTGTAACATTTGAGGATACGAAAAAGAAAACAGATTATTTATGACTGACATGTAATGCAACTTGTTACAAAGCATTCTGTTTATGGTAGAAATTTTTTTTTTGTTTTTTTTTGTAAATTCTGAAATTGACAATAAGGATAGGAGGAACTTTGAAGTACAAAGAGCAGCAGACCAGACTGTGGTTATACCATTTAGTGAATACAGAGGCTATAAAGAGAGAGTACACAGGCCCAGAAAAATATGTTGAGAGAGATGCAGAATTTATGTCATCCCAGGAGAGGTGGTAAAGCATAGCAAGTACTTTTTCAGTGATCCTTGAAGTGTTATTTAAAAGACTTATTGTTTTCTAACATTCTAAAAGAGGGGGTATGGAATTCCAGGTTTTAGAGAGAGAGGAGGAGTATTGGAAGTCTCCAGCAGTATTGTTTGATTTAATTACTGTTAGCAACATTTTGTCAGAAGATTGTAGTGATCTTTTGTGATTGCAGAGTTGGAGAATATTGTTTAGACCCAGACAATTGCCTGCATCATATATGAGCTTACGTGTTGTGGCAAGCTGTGAACAAGTTAAATGATGCTTTAATTATCGTCACTAAAGTCACTTTAGTGTGAAACAGTTATGTGGCCTATAATGATGTTTGGCAGTAAATTTTGCAATTTTATAATAGCACTGGTCAAGTAATGAGAGCTGACTGGATTGTAAATTGATGAGTGTGCAGACTGCACACAGGAGAATAGGGATGAAAAGAAATGAGCCAGTGCTTATCCTAGCCTGATCTTTTAGGTAGGGTTTGGCTCTACAGAGGTAATGGAGGCATTTGTGTTGGCTGAGGGAAGGTAATTTATGAAGATGTTAAAGGGTATAGGGCCCAAGAATGGATCATTGGGAATAACAACTGATATGAGGAAATGTGTGAATTAATTTTACCATTTAACAGATTGTGATATATTAGTTGGAACCATATCAAGGATGAATTTGTGAATCATAGGTCAGTGAGCTTTTCTAGGAGAATGTGGTAAGAGATGGTGTGTAAAGCTTTTGATATATCCAGAAAGAGTGCAGATATTATGTTCCTAGCATTCCTATCTACATTTACTGTATTAATGACATTGAGGTGGGCAATGGCGGTAATGTGGTATGGTTAAAACTATGCCCGGATGGGGAGAGAATATGTTGAATAATATAGGAGGGAATTAGGTTATTTATACATTCTTATTGTACTTTGGTCTAGGGGGATAGGATAGTAATTGGACAATAGACAGAAGTTCAGTGGAGGTTACACCTTAGTGAAGAGATAGAATGTTCAATTTTTTTGAGAGGAGTGGAACATAGGATTCTTTGATGAGTTGATTTGTTTGAATATAGATTGGGTTGATTATTGCCTCTGCAGCAAGTTTAACACATTCAGCGGGTAAATTGGCAAGTGCTAACATGGTAGGTTTTAGTTTGAGAGCTTTTTTAACAGTTTTGATTAATGCAGGCTCTACTGAAAAGAAATTAGGGTGGTAGATAAGCTGGGATGGGATTTGTATGGCACTGGGGTTCAGTTATCCTGCAGAGAGAAAACTGATTAGATTGAAGTAAAACTTAAATAGAGTGGTAGTGTTTACATATCACTGAGGTTGGTTGGGGTAAGAGAAGGTTAGGTCAAATGGCTATGGTGTAGAAGTTGGCTTATGGAAGACAGAGAGATTTTGGGTTGAATATTTCAATAAAAAATGTATCTAATTTTATAGAGAAAGTGACATGGTTTCTGAGGTGTTTGTAGTGTTTAAGGTTTGCATGGGTTCCATTAATCATTCAAGCCTTCTGGGCTTTATTTCTTAATTTCAATAGTTGTTTAGTGCTTCTAGAAAGACAGATGGCTTGGATGAATTTGACTCACTTTGTTCTGAGGGGGACAAGTGTGTTTGGAATGTTTAGAAAGAGTCTGTTATATTCAGATACTGGTTTGTCAAGTGGAAGATATTTTAGGGTGTCCCTGTTATAGAGTTTTAGGTTGGAGATACAAGTGTCTTTGTGGAATTTTGAGAGACTGTGAACTTTACTTAGGTGGTGATATTTTTGTATTTTGGTTTGCTTTCAAATGACAGAAATTGGGAGGTAGTCACTTAGTGAGTCTGCCAGGGTTCCAGAAAAGGCAATTTTATTTGGCAAAGAGGTAAGACTGTAGTCAAAAGTGGTTCTTATATTACTTTTTTCTTGTTGTTGTAGTGAATGGAGATAGCGATTAACTGTGATACCATATACATTTATGGCATTGGCTGGACTTTCGGGGATAAAAGAGATCTCTAATATTTAATAAATCCACAAATAAACACAATTCCATTTTTGTGATTTTCCAAACGAAAATCAGGTCATCCACAAACGTCT